>NC_133531.1:121971695-122271861 GCF_048544455.1 Silene latifolia | reverse complement strand
AGGAAAAAGAGAGGAGTCCTTTGAGCATTGACCAAGGAAAGGAAGGAAGCACCAACACAAAGGATTCACTCCAAGAGATTGAAAAGGAATATGAACCGGAGGTACCATTTCCTAGTGCCCTCACAAATCCGAAGAAGTTTGATAAAGACACCGATCTTTATGAAACTTTTAGGAAATGTGAGGTCAACATCCCTCTTTTTACTATCATCAAAACCGTTCCTAGGTATGCAAAGTTTCTCAAAGAACTTTGCACCCCTAAACGGAAGCCAAGGAAAGGAGTAGAAAGGGTCACGGTTAGTAGGCATGTCTCGGCCATTTTCAAACAAAATCTTCCCAAAAAGTGTGATGACTCGGGCATGCTAACTATACCGTGCTCAATTGGAGGCAAAGATTTTGCTAGAGCTATGCTAGACTCGGGGTCCTCTATTAATGTCATGCCTTATTCCATTTATGAGACCTTAGAATTGCCTCCCTTATCTAGGACCAATGTTGTGATCCAATTGGCGGACCGTTCCACAATTCACCCCAAGGGTCTTGTAGAGGATGTGTTGGTAGAAGTTGATAAATTCATATTTCCGGCCGATTTTTATGTTTTGGATATGGAACCGGACTCTAAGGCTACACCCCTCTTGTTAGGGAGGCCTTTCATGAGAACATCCAAAACCAAGCTTGACATGTATGATGGAACTTTGACCATGGAATTTGAAGGGAAAGTTTTGAAATACAATGTGTATGAGACAATGAAAAAGACCGATGATTTGAGTTGTTGTTACTTTCTTGATAAAATTGAACAATTGGCAAATCGAGTTTACCAAATTAGTCAAAGGGACCCACTCGAGGTAGCCCTCACTAACAATGTCGAGAAGGAAGGATTGCGGTTTTTGTTGTCTCATGATGTGCAGGAAAATATAGAAGCATTGGAAAAAGAGGAGCCACTAGAAGAATCAAAGGAAGAAAACGAAATGAGGGAAATTGAGGAGGAAATCCCGAGCCAGGGCGCAGCCTGCGCAGTTCGGCGCAGCCTGCGCAGTTCCCAGCTCCACCAAAGATTGTTTTTCTTCCTCCTCTTATGATTATCAAACTAAATTTCTTCCTCTAGAGGCTTCCCTTGAAAGAACACTTCCATCCATCATTAAGCCACCCACCCCCGATTTAAAACCACTCCCCGACCACTTGAAATATGTCTTTCTTGGGGCAAATAACACGCTACCCCTCATAATTTCAAACCAACTTGAAGGTGATCAAGAAAGGAGATTGGTGGATGTTTTGCAAAAGTATAAAGAAGCATTTGGATGGAGCATCGCGGATATCAAGGGGATAAGCCCGAGCACTTGCATGCACAAAATTCGATTGGAAAAGGATGCAAAACCCGTCCGGCAACCACAACGGAGGCTTAATCCACCTATGATGGAAGTTGTCAAGGAAGAAGTTATCAAACTTCTTCAAATGGGTATTATCTTTCCAATTAGTGACTCCCAATGGGTAAGTCCTACTCAAGTTGTGCCAAAGAAGGGAGGGGTGACGGTAGTCAAAAACATTCAAGGGGCATTGATCCCCACCCGTTTGCAAACGGGATGGAGGGTGTGTATTGATTATCGCCGCCTCAACCAAGTCACTTGGAAGGACCATTTCCCCCTACCCTTTCTAGATCAAATGCTAGAGAGGTTAGGTGGGAAAGAGTGCTATTGTTTTTTGGATGGATATTCCGGGTATTTTCAAATCCCCATTCACCCGGAGGATCAATCCAAAACAACCTTTACTTGCCCATTCGGTACTTATGCTTACCGCCGCATGCCCTTTGGATTGTGCAATGCCCCCGGCACTTTCCAACGATGCATGATGAGCATTTTCTCGGACTATGTGGAGCGTATTTTGGAAGTCTTCATGGATGACTTCACCATTCATGGAGACTCATTTGACTCGTGTCTAGACCATCTCGCTATGGTCCTATCACGGTGCATAGACTCTCACCTTGTTTTAAATTCTGAAAAGTGTCACTTAATTGTGAGTAGTGGAATCGTGCTAGGACACATAGTGTCGAAAAGAGGGATTGAGGTAGATATGGCAAAGGTGGATGTGATTAAAACCTTACCATATCCATCTAATACTCGAGACGTGAGATCGTTCTTGGGACACGCGGGTTTTTATCGAAGGTTTATTAAGGATTTCTCCAAAATAGCTAACCCCTTGTGCAAACTTTTGCAGAAGGATGTGGAGTTCGTGTTTGATGATCATTGTAGGGAAGCATTTGACTTGTTGAAGGAAAGACTTGTATCGGCCCCAATCATTCAAGCACCCAAGTGGGATCGGCCTTTTGAGATCATGACCGATGCAAGCGATTTTGCCATTGGAGCCGTGTTGGGACAAAAAGATGACAAAGCTTCATATGTGATCCAATATGCTTCTTCACTCTTGAATAACGCTCAACGGAACTACACCGTCACGGAAAAGGAATTTTTAGCGGTGGTGTATGTCATTGAAAAATTCCGGGCTTATCTCTTGGGTGCAAAGGTCATCATCTATACCGATCATAAGTCTATAAGGCAACTTGTTGACAAGAAAGACACCAAGGCAAGACTCATGAGATGGGTGCTTTTGTTGAGCGAGTTTGACATAGAGATCAAGGACAAGCAAGGGAGTGCTAATGTGGTGGCCGACCATTTGAGTAGGCTTCACATCAATGAAGATCTCGTGAAGACTATGGGGGTAGTTGACGGTAGCTTACCACATGAATCCCTTTACTCCATGAAGGCCGTTGAGCCTTGGTATTCCAAGCTTGTCAATTACATGGTCACTAAGAAGTTTCCCACCTCACTTTCATCTAGTGAAAGGAACAAGATCAAGTCCGACTCTAGATTCTATATATGGGATGAGCCATACTTATGGAAAATGTGTCAAGACCAAGTCATCCGACGTTGTGTGCCGGATGTAGAAATTCCATCCATCCTAAAGCATTGTCATGAGTACGCTTGTGGGGGTCACTTTGGGCCTCATAAAACGGCACGTAAAATCCTTGAGTGCGGGTTCTATTGGCCCAAGTTGTTTAAAGATGCTCATATTTTCGTTACTACTTGTGATAGATGCCAACGTTTTGGCAACATATCACGTAGGAATGAAATGCCCCAACAACCGATGCTCTACTTGGAAATTTTTGATGTATGGGGAATAGATTTCATGGGGCCGTTCCCCAACTCCTATGGATACATCTACATCCTCTTGGCGGTCGACTACGTGTCTAAGTGGGTGGAAGCCATTCCCACAAAATGTGATGATGCAAAGACGGTGCAAGCATTTGTCAAAAGCAATATATTTTCAAGGTTCGGCTTCCCAAAAGCCATTGTGAGTGATAGGGGGACTCATTTTTGCAACAAGGTGATCTCCGCCTTGCTTCAAAAATATGGTGTGCTTCACAAAGTTTCTACGGCATATCACCCCCAAACAAATGGCCAAGCGGAAGTCTCTAACCGGGAGGTTAAACACATCTTGGAAAGAACGGTCAATCCCGACCGAAAGGATTGGAGCAAGAGACTTGAAGATGCTCTTTGGGCCTATAGAACGGCTTATAAGACCCCAATCGACATGTCCCCATATAGGCTTATTTATGGGAAGGGATGCCACCTTCCCGTAGAAGTGGAGCACAAAGCCTATTGGGTAATCAAAGCATTTAATCAAAATGTTGATGAGGCGGGATTGCACCGGAAGCTTCAAATACAAGAATTGGAAGAGCTTAGGCACAATGCCTATGACAATGCTAGCATCTACAAGGAAAAGGCTCGGTCTTGGCATGACAAGATGGTCACAAGAAGAGTTTTCAAAGAGGGAGAAGATGTGTTGGTCTTTCAAAGTCGCCTCAAGAATTTTCCCGGCAAGCTAAGGTCGAAATGGTATGGACCTTACAAAGTCAAGAAGGTCTTTCCCCACGGAGCGGTGGAGGTGGAAGACCCAACCTCGGGGAAAGTGATAAAGGTAAATGGGCAAAGGTTGAAGAATTACTACAAAGGAATCGAACTACAAGGCGAAGAGGATCTTCTTTTAGAAGATCCAATTTACAAAGAATGATCTTCCATCATTGACTTTGTCGAGCCATCGACGTTAAACATACGGCAACTTTTGTAAATATTCCCTCTTTGTAGCATAGAATTTACTGCTTTCTTGTCAATTTATTTACTCTTAACGCGTTTTAAAAAGCATGCATTATGGATTCTTTTGAAAGTTTGTTGAAGTGTTTGAAGGTAGAAGGATGAAGCTCCTTGGGAAGCGTGCCCAAGTCGTATCGGGAAGTGAAATGACTCGGGACACCATCTAGACGAGTCAAATGAAGGAAAAGCACGAAAGGAAGGCAAAGAATCCCCACAAAGAAAAAGTTGATGGCAAGCTTTTTACTCGACAACCCGCCAGAGAGCGCGGCTGCGCTAAAAAGCGCAGCTGCGCAATTTAGCGCGACTGCTTGATTTGAAAAGCGCAGCCTGCGCATGTAGCAGCCACGGGATTTTGAAGTAGCTTTTTTCAACCCAAAAATCCACTTTATCTTCATTTCTTTCGACACCTTCTTCCTGCAACCCCCAAATTTCCCAACTCAACTTCATCACCTTCATCAAAATCCACCATCAAACCTTCAACAAACTCCTTCCTTTCATCCCAATCACCTCTCAACCCAACCCAACAACTCAAATACTCACTTTACCTTTCAAATTTCTGATTTTCCCCAATTTTATCCCAAACCCTAACCTTGCAAATTGTGGATTCAAGTCCGTTTCAAGATATCTCTTGGTAATTGAAGCATTCTTGGAAGGGTTTTTAGCATTATACTTCAATCAACTAGCATTTTAAGTGGATTCGGGGAGGTATAACAACTTTTCCCATCTTTTTCTTTACTTACCTTGCTTTAATCCGGGATTTGGTGTTTTTACATTGAATTTTTGGATAAATTTTGATTGATTGTTGTCTTTAATTGCTGGGATAAACTTGTTTTCTGAGAAAGGGGAGAGGTATTCAACAAACATCACTTAATCCCACCTTCTTGAATTTGTGCCTTGAAGGTGTTTGTTGAATTGCCTCAACGAGAGCAAAACTGTTTTGAGTGTTTTTGTTGGTCTTTTTGGTACTCTTGCTTGCTAGGAATCATGGTTTTCGGTAAGAGGAAAGCTCAACAAGGGGAGGGAAGTAACCCCAAGGTGTTTAACGGGAATGAGGGTCTAAATGCGGAACAAAAGAAAATCTTTGCAAAACTTGAAAGAGAAAACCCCGTCCCCATCACCAAATTCCTCCACCGTGACACTCTTCAAGAACTAGGAATAGAGGAAATCACTTTTCAACTCTTGAGTCGGGTAGGATTAGAGCAATACATGGACCTTCATGATGACACCTACCGCTCTTTTACTTATGAATTCTTGTCCACCATCTCCAAAACGGGGGAGGGGGCGAATGAGAGAGTGAATTTCCGTCTTCATAAAGTGTGGCATTCGATTTCTTTTGATGAGGTAAGAGAGATTTTGAGAATCACAAAACCGCCCTCCCCGGTCAACCCACCCAAGGGCAAGCTTAATGAGGTGTGGTGTCACCTCACGGGAAGGGACGCCCAAGATCACAATGACAAACTCTCCGCCATAACCAACCCCGCAATCCGCATTTTGACAAGATGTTTGGCTTGTTGGTTCTTCTCCATGGGGGAGCCAACGAAAGTGAGTGATGCGGTGAGGGAGTGCATTTGGGCTATGCTCCCGGAAGGGAGTGGTGTGCCGGATTGGGCACGGCTTTTTGTTGATTCTTGTTCAAAACATAAGAAGAGGAGGGGAGGTAATATTAATGGTGGGGGTCTCATCACCCTTTTTGTGGAGAAATATGTGGGCTCGACGTCGGATGATCAACTCCCCATTTGGGGAAATCATTTTTATAATGCACATGGACTTGAGGAAACACATATGATCCAAGTCCTTGATAAACAAAATTTTCTATGCAATTGGTTGGGAGTGGGGAAAACTCCCTACATGGTTCTACCAAAGAACGGCCCGATTCCTCATGGCACCCGTGCCATTCATTTCTTTTGCCCACCCGACACGCCGGAACAAAGGGAGGAACAAAGGAGAAGGGTCGAACCACCCCCGGTTGTCCACATTGATAGTGAAGAAGAGAGGGAGATCAGGAACATAGAGCGTGACCCGCCCATACATGACACACCAATGTTTGAGGCGGGGACAAGCTCTACTCCACCAATCGCCCCGTGGCAACAACAAATGTTTAATTACTTCACGGAGACCCGGGGAACTTTGGAGGCAATTAGTGGGAGAGTTGATAGCTCTCATGCTTGGCAACAACAACAAGCGCCAAGGCTTGAGAGTTTGGATCAATGGAGGGTTGCTAGTTTGGAGCATCAAAAGTTGAGTGCGGAGGCCGAAAGAGCCCAAATGAAGATGCTCCAAGAGATGACTAAGAGGCAAGATGAGGCCTATGCTTGGCAACAACAACAAGCCAAGTACATGGAAGAGCAACAAGCCATGTGGAAGGCCCAAAATGAATGGAGAGAGCAAGCAACTCAACAATTCGGGGTGCAAAATGAGCGGCACCACCAATATGTTGAAGACTCTTATGAAGATGCTCAAGCTCATGAGGATTCTTTTGGGCTTATCCGTGGCCTTTTCGGCATGACCCTCCATCCAAATGACCCCACCTACCAACCAACCATCACCGAGCCTCAAGTTGAGGAGGCCTATGAGAGGGCCAAGAGAGTGAGGCAAGCAAGAGGAAGGAGAAGAAGAGATCAAGGGACAAATGAGCAAGGGGAAGGCTCGGGTCCCTCCACCTACCAACCTTGAGAGGATGAAGAATACTCCTCCACATTGAGGACAATGTGGAATCTAAGTGTGGGGGAGTAAGATGATTGAAGTTGTAATATATGTACATTTCTTTATGTTTCCATTGAATGCATGAAAAAAAAAAAAATTGAAAATCCCGGCTAGGTGAAAACCCACAAGGGTGGGCGCCTAGGCAAGATTGGGAAAGGTGGCCGAGGACGGAATGAAAACCCGAAAGGGCATTCCGGGCAAAATGAAGAATCGAGTTGCGAGCCACCGATGAGAGGAAAGGAAAAGCTAAGGTGAAAACCCGAAAGGGCACCTTAGGCAAAATGAGGGGTTTTCGAAAAAAAAAAAAATCGAAAAATTGAAAAATGCAACACCAAAAAGATGGAGGGACAAGAAGGGAGTCATAAGGAGGGTCAAGGAAGGAGGCTAGTTCTAGGACTTAATTTTCTTTTGTGTCACAAAATTTGTTTCAAATTGGTGGATTTTCCGATTGGCTACTTGAGTTGTTGATTCTTAAGGGTGTTTGGCCAACCAAGTAGCATGATCTTACTTTTATGTGGAGTGATAAGGGGGTGTTATAAGTAGTGATGATTTGTGATCAATAGGAGGATGTGTGGGTCACTTTGCTATTGCCTTGGGATAAGGCAAAAGTGACCATTTCTAATTGGGAGATATAAGAAGGGTGGAGTTGCGTGATGAGTCGGCGTTGGTGGTGTGTCGTGTCTTGTTTGAGGGAGAAATAAGGAGGGTGAGTGAGTGAAGAGTGTGTGCAAAAACTTTGAGTCATGTTTTTTCTTTTTAATCGGTGGTTGTGTTTTGAGGGAGGCATAAGAAGGAAGAGGAAAGGGAAGAGAGATCATTCCCTCCCACACCCTCTTGTAGACTTTACGGTTGCTTGTTCCGGGTTTTGCTCGGGACTAGCAAAAGTCTAAGTGTGGGGGAGTTTGATAGCATTGTTTTGTGTCGGTCTAAGAGGGTGATTTTATCACCCTCGTGTCTTTTAATATGGGTCTTTTGGTTCACTTTTCCTAACACTTGGCATAGGGGTTGATGTGGTTGAACTTGTGTAATTCACCTCGGTTGGACGATTGATCCTCATGAACGGAACCCGAGAGGCATAGAGCACCCTTCAAAGGTTAAGACAAGCACAAGAAGCTCCCATGTAGCCTAGAAGCCAGCTTGAAGAAGTAGGAGTGAAACTTGGAAAGTAAAGAAGGAAGTAAGTTTGAAGATTTTGAAGCAGAACTCCCGAGATGGTGCGCAGCCTGCGCAGTGAAAGTGCGCAGCCTGCGCAGGTTGCGCAGCCTGCGCCGACTTCAGAGAGGCCTGCGCAACTTTGTTTTTAAACACGGGCTTAAGAAAATATTCCGTGTTTTTGGGCTTGCTTTGAGGTGTTTAACCTAGAAGGGTGTGCACCCATATATATACCCCTCATGTTTGAAGACCTAGTTATCACCTAAGCATTGAATAATCTCTAGAAAATTGTAGTAGCAAGAACAATTTATTTGGCATTCAAGTTGTAATCTTTCTTTGTTTTTGGGTTTTATGAAGACTATGGAAGGCTAGTTCTTCCCATCTTGGTGTAATTCATCCAAAGTTTCCAACTTTGGTTTTGTAAGACTCTTTTAATCTCCTCTTATTTATCTAATGAACTTTTCTTGTGCTTTATTTCTTATGTTGAGTAATTGATTGTTTGGGTTGGCCATCCTTGCATGTTATTTACTTGATTATTGCAAATCCTAATGAAATGGTTTAATTTAGTTGGGATTGTTGAAGCAAGTTTGTTGTTTGTTGATTTGGTTTAAAGGATTCATGCAACAAATAGGAAAGTTCATGTCTTTTGCTCATTTGTATGGTTTAATCTTATGAGGAATTGATCCTAGCTTCATCTTTTGGTTGAATTCTTAATGCTCATGCTTAGTCTCTTGTCATGGTTTAATGATTTGTTGCTTAAGTTTGAAGGATATGTGTAGATGGTTTAATTTGCATGTATCAACATCTTGAGGTGATAGTATTGGGTAGAAATTAGGAGGAGAATTATAAAAGAGTCAAGCTTTACCATTGTTGGTTACTAAGGGAGGATTGCACCAAGTTCTCTTAATTATTGAATCATCTTACTCACCAAGTGTTTGCTATATTGCTTGTTAGACTAAGATTGCAAATTTCACTTTGTTTCATGTTGCAAATCAACTCAAAAACCCCCCTTTTTATGTCTCTCTATTGTTTGCCATTGTGAATAACCATTGTTTGTTTATAATCTTGTCTTTAGTAGTCAATAGTTTACATTTCAAGTTTTTAGCTTAAAAGACCTTCTCTTGGGTTCAACCCTTACTTGCACTATATTACTTTATCATTTAGAGTAGTCTAGAGTATAGTTTGGCTTATAAATTGTTAATTTGGTACGCTAATTCTAGTATTTTAACGACCTAGTTTATTGCTTATCAGCTAGTTACTAAACAATTAACTAATTCGCTAATTGAAATATGTTGGTAAAACATTTTCACAAAACCTGCTATATATAATCTCCGTTTTACAAATTGTTTATGCTGGAAGTAGAGCTGATTAAGTGCGGGTCGTCCTACTTGGCCCCCTATTTCAGCGGGATTGGACATAAAAATATAGTCCCTCCAATTTCATTTATTGTTCGTCTTTCTTTTTGACATAAGAAATAAGAGAATCAATTTGGACCACACAATACACATGGCCCCACATCAAATTGATTTTGGACCACACAAAGTTGTCCAAAAAAGGAAAGAAGGAAAAATAAGGAAAATGAATAGAAAGGGAAACAGAGGAACAATAAATGAAATTGGAGGGAGTATCATATTATCGTGTAACGGAGAACGAAAATAGGCCTGCTAAAATTAATGGCGGGTATGAACTAAGAGAAATGTTCATGGAGCGGCCCGCTAGGCCCTCTAAAAAATATATTTATATTTTTATTAATATGACAACTTCATTAAAATAAAAAAAATGTATATAACAATATGCTAATTATTTTCTTAGACAAACCTAAGCAAAAGATAGTTTAGCCAAAAAAAAAAAAAATCATAAACCTTTTTCGTTCTTTGTACTAGGTAGTTTTTTAGGTTTAACAATCGAGTTTTTTGTTATAGCTTTGAGCTCACGAGCCCGCGGGTAGGCCTGGTTATTTTGATGGGCGGGTATGGACAATCAAACTAGGCTCGCTATAATAGACATGACCAACAAATTTCGAACCGCCGGACAATTTCTTTTTAAGTCTAGGTCCGTCCATGTCTGGCCCAAGCCCACTCATGATCACCATTCACCTCTAGCTGAAAGTAATCCGCTGACTACAAACATGACCTATATGTTAATTTTAATACTTTTTCCATCCTAATCATTTGTTACTTTTGATTAAAATATTCGTCTGAAACAATAAAAGGTAAACAAATAAATGAACAACATAATTTATAAAATAATAATAATAATAAATTATATTTTATATATAAAAATGGTGAGTGAACTTTGTCACAATATGTCCGACTCATTCTAAAACTATTTTTTTTTTGTCTAAACCATTCGGTAATCCGAACCACATTGGGCTGACTAATCCGGATTTCGGGGCGTGTCCAAGGATTACGGTATTTGAACCCCTCCCAATCGTAGTTGTGGGGGATCGATCCGCAGACCTCCCTACCAAGCGCAGCCTCATGCTACCACTGCGCCAACTAACGATTGGTATTTGACCGGACTTATCAAGTTAGAATTACATTTGCCATAGGGTGGTACCAAGAGAGTCCATTTTCTCTCCATTTCCTCAAAAGAAATGGAGAGGCAAGTACTTATTAAAAGCCCGGATCGCATATTGACAATATCTAACGGTTCTAAATTTACGCATAAAAATAAAGGAAAATGAGGATGAAAGAGAAAATTATTATTTAAAGAGATTGTGAGAGGAAATGGAGAGAAAGGAAATGGAGAGGATCCATTTCCCAAGAAGAGATGCGTGTTTAGGAAATAGTTCGTGACCGGGCAAATGGATCAATTGGGTTGAGGTCGGGTTTGAGTTGGGTCAATTAGAATTCTGATTGTTCGGGTTTACAAGAATTCGAGTCGGGTCGAGCTATTTCGGATTCGGGTTGGTTGTTTTCAAGTTATTTAGGAATAACTATCAGTTTCTGACAATCAAACAGTCGGCTCGAGTTGAAAAAGTTCGGGCCAGTTCGTATTTCAGGTCATATTCGGGTCCTTAATTCGGGTGCGAATCAAGTTCGAATCGGGTCTATTTTACCGGGTCTACTTGTAATCAATACAAGTCGTCAATAAAGAACATACACATTTTCCTTGTAGAGCCAGTTCAATATATATATCAGAATGTGTCATAATATTGCATAATAGATCTACACTGACCGGACCAAATTTATAGCAATTAAGATTCTCTCCATTTTTCTCTCTATTTCCTCTTACAAATCCATCCCCTATTTACTATAAGAATAGGAAAAGCTTCAATTTTTCCCGCCTAAACTACATTTCCTATTTTCATAAAATCTCTTATTTACTTTCCTATTTTGATATAATCTCTTATTTAAAATTTGTCTCTAAGATTTTTGTGATAAAAAAAATCGTTCTTTGTATGAAAAATCGTAACTAAATGATATGCTAATAAAAAAATTATAAACAATTTCATTAATTTTATTTATAAATATATACATTTCATGCCATTACTCAATTTTTTGGATAATTTTATAGTTAATTTTTTTTTTCAAAAAATAAAAACTCTACCATTACCGCGCATTTATTGCGCGGGATCTAAACTAGTTTAATAACATTTTCCTTTAAACATTATTAACCCTTTATTTCTATGCATAAATCTACAACTGTTCGATATTACTAAGATATAATATTGACCGTTAAAAGAAAATGAATACTCCATTTCTTGATTCAATTTATAGAGGTCTTGGTCAGCAACTCAGCATAATAGTGACTTATTGGTTATCAGTGTAATATTTCATAATATTTTGTAATATTTTCTCATTAATGAAAGGGAGAAAAACATAAAGACCTTAGTCTCCTACGAAAAAATATAAGGGCCTTTATTCTTTAACGAAATTAGTATAACGGTTGAAAATAAAAATTTACTCTGTATGTAAATAAAATTATACGAAGTACATAAGAATACATGGATAACTTGGCGCATCTTATTTTTCAATGGCACGGAGTATAGTGGTTTCTCATTTAATTGTTATGCTTTTTATTTTAGGATTGTATTTGATAAAAAATTTGATCATTCACATTCAAGTTGATCCACTTGTCATCTTATAATTAGTTCTCCATTCTTTCTTTAGTCTTTGTGTCAAAATCAAAGAACAATAATTGACCGGGACGGAGGGGTAGTTAACAAACAATGTGCACAACGCGACAGAAAGTATGACACTATAGTTAATTAAGCAGTCGTTATTGAATTTGTTGATTACTCCCTCCATCCCGATTATTTAGTGTCTTTTTTTTTTATTTTGGGGTTTCTCAGTTAATTGTTATCCTTTTTATTTTAGGATTGTATTTGATAAACAATTTGTCATTCACACTTAAGTTGATCCACTTGTCATCTTATAATTGGTTCTCCTCTCTTTCTTTAATCTTTGTGTAATAATCAAAGAACAATAATTGACCGGGACGGAGCCACAGAGGGAGTAGTTAACAAACAATGTGCACAACGCGACAGAAAGTATGACACTATAGTTAATTAAGCAGTCGTTATTGAATTTCTTGATCCCCAAGTTTTCCTTGTTCCCAGATTTACGGTATGACCAGGCCAAATCTGCTTACTATTGTAACCACACAAACGTGAACGAACATCTAGGTCATAGTCGTTTACAAACAATTATTTATAAAATTTAGTTGTTCATCTTTTTAACTATTTGACCGAAGATGTCTTAGCTAGTCTAGTTGTTAGGTTGGAGGTATTGTGGATAATAGATCGCATGTTCGAATCTCCCTTTTCTCTATTGTATTGTGACTAAGTGCGCGCTTCGTTAGAAAAAAAAAAAAAAAAAACTATTCAAGTTCGATGGTCTGCATACAATTTAACTTTCTACTCCCTTTATATCGGTCATTTGTTTACCTATTTTGACGGAGTAAGTATTACATTATCATTTTCTTCACACAGTTTTTATGTACCAAGATTACAAGTATAAATTACCTGATTTTGAAAACAACATCTACTAGTTCAGTACATGCCACAACATTACATTTCAGAGAGTTAATCAACATATATTAGAGGAGTTTCCTCCATAATATGTAGGATCCTTCGCTAATCATCGGCTAATGTATACACGAGCATGAATCATAATATGTAGGATCCTTCGCTAATCATCGGCTAATGTATACACGAGCATGAATCATATTCCTATAATCAATATGTTAGGAAATTAAGATGCAAGGTGGGTTGTACTTTGTAGCAATACAAAAGAAGGTCAAAGCTTTAGAAGAGAATCATATTTGAGAGTTTGTTCCATTACCTGAAGGTCATAAACCAATTGGTCCTATATGGGTGTACGTATAAACTTAAGTATAGGACAGATGGTTAAATTGAAAGGTTTAAAACAAGGTTGGTAATTAAGGCCAATTTTAATAAAGTATGAAGACTATAAACATACATTCTTCCCAGTTACAAAATTCATCATTGTGAGAACATTATTAGGTGTAGTAGCCGTAAAGGATCGACCATTGTTTCAATTAGACATAAACAATGCATTATATATATATATATATACATAAAACTGTTTTTTAGATGAGAAAATGTTTTATGAAGTCACCTGAAGGATATGATATAAAGCCTAGTTTGGTCTGTAATAGAGGTGGACATTGGGCTGGGCTGGGCCGGGCTGGTGCGGGCCAAGGGCGGGCTGGGCTGAGGTAGAGCGGCACTGGCACGGCACTAACATATAACCGGGCTATCTTGGGCCGGGTCAAGTGAGCTAGTTTTGGTTAGCCCGACACGGACTAAAGGGGCAAAGCGGGACTTTTGCAAAATTTTTTTTTTTAAAAAAAAAAAAAGCGGTGAAAAACGGGTCAATAAAAAAAACCCAACACTAGCACAGCCCGTAGGGCTGATCGGGCTGGGCCGTGCTGGGCCGTGCTGGGCCATGGGCTGGCCGGGCTGTTGAATATTGGCCCGTGAGGCCGGGCTGGGCTGGGCTGGCCCGCTATGTTGTCCAGCTCTAGTCTGTAAGTTAAAAAAGTTCTTATATGGCTTAAAACAAGCATCAAAGTTCAAAGTACGCCACATCAAGGAGATTTGTTCAAAAACAAAGCAATACATGAGGTTGATAGGCAGAGTGTTGTATCTTAACATGTCAAGACCTGTTGGGATAGCTCTGGAAAGGTGTTATGGGGAATGGCACATAGGCGTAAGGTGGTGTGGGAGGCTCATGTTGCTGAAGCAGTTGCAGTGCTCGAGGGACTTGAAGAGGCGGCAAAGGCGGGTCATGATGCGGTGGTAGGGGAGAGTGATTGCTCCCAAGTTATCGAAGCTCTTAAGATGCGAAAGACGGGTCGTAGTGTGTTTTCACTTGTGTTAGATGACATTTTACGTATTTGTAACTCTTTTGTTTCTATTTTTCGGTGTTTTATTAGCCGTAAGAACAATGAGATAGCTCATGCTTTAGCTCATGTGTTACCAGTGGGCTCAGGTAGAACTGTCTGGGTTGATAAGTTACCCGATATAGGTTATCGTCTTCTTGCTTTGAGGTAATATATTTACCCCTGTGGGTTTAAAAAAAAAACATGTCAAGACCTAATATTTCTTATATTAGTCAATAGTCAGTTTGCCCGCTAACCTAGGGTACCTCATCTACAAGATGCATTACATGTAGCTAAGTACCTCAAAGGCGTAATTAATGCACGATTATTGTACAAGTCACAATCTGATTTGGAGCTAACTGCATTTAGTGATACAGATTATGGATAATGTGCCTATTCTTGCAAATCTTTGAGTGTCTAACGTGTCTTATTAGGACAGTCCTTAATTTCATAGAAGAAAAAAAAAAGCAGGACAATATTAGCAAAAGAACAGCAGAATCTGAGTATAAAAGTTTATATACCACATCAGAATTGGTGTTGTTTGAAGCCTTGTTGAAGGAATTAAGTGTTCATACGTATTTCAAAGCCTATATGTCGATACTGTGACTGTCATACGATGTAATCCCTTGAGGGTTTCCTTCTCATTCATTAGAATATATATTCAAATACATTAACCATATATATCCCTAATTACAATCCTATATTCAAGGAGAATATCTTAACTAATATAAGCTAACTAAGGATACAAAATATATTATGAGAATATTTACATAAATATACAATATCAAATATTCATAGAATATTTGACTAACACGCCCCCGCAGTTGGAGCGGTTGGAGGGCGAACGCTCAAACTGGCTCGAAACCGGTCAAATAAAATGCGAGGGAGCCCTTTAGTGAAGAAGTCCGCATATTGATACTCAGATGGGACATGTAGGACGCGAACATCACCAAGTTTAACTTTGTCCCGAACAAAATGGATATCAAGCTCGACATGTTTAGTTCGTTGATATTGGACTGGATTACCAGATAAATATACCGCGGAGATGTTGTCGCAAAAAACAATAGTGGAGCGTTTCAGAGGGACGTGCAACTCAAGTAAAAGATTGCGCTGCCCGCTAGTTTCGGCGACGACATTAGCAACACCGCGATATTCGGCCTCGGCACAAGACCTAGAAATGGTTGCTTGACGTTTTGAGGACCAGAATACCAAGTTGTCGCCCAGAAAATCGAAATAGCCGGAGGTAGAGCGTCGAGAATCAGGGCAACCAGCCCAATTGGTATCAGAGTAAGCAGTTAGAGCAAGAGCATGAGAGGAACGGATTATGAGGCCATGACCCGGAGTACCTTGAAGATAACGGATAATTCGTTTAAGGAATTGAAAATGCGAGGCACGAGGATCATGCATAAAGAGACATACTTGTTGCACTGCGTAAGAGATGTCATGCCGTGTAATTGTAAGGTATTGAAGTGCTCCGGCCAAGCTCCGATAGAGAGCAGGATCCTCAACTTTGGGACCGTCATTAGCGCTTAGTTTAGAACCTAGTTCGAATGGTGTGGTGCACGGCTTACAAGAAGCCATTTTGGCCCGACTAATAATATCCTTGGCATAATTATGTTGTAATAAAAACAAGCCATTGGAACTGCGACTCACCGAGATGCCCAGAAAATGATGAAGAGTTCCGAGGTCAGACGTGGCAAATTCTTGTGAGAGGCATGCAATAAGGGAGCGAAGCAGCGAGGGATTGGATGCGGTGATGACGATATCATCAACATATAATTGCAAATAAACCGTAGCAATAGGAGTCTTGTAAATAAATAAGGACGAATCACACTTACTACTAGTAAATACCTTCGACAAAATGAACGTTCACTACTACAAATCCAGGCAACTACAACGCCCCTTTAACAACGTTTATGCACGAAAATCACAATAGACGTTGTAGAATGTATGGCGCTATTTTTACTAAACTTAATTACAACGGGTATGGTTATATAACCGTTGTTATACGTTTTAACAACGGGTTAAATTTGCACAACCGTTGTTAATAATTTGGCGCAAAATTGGCGCAAAGTTAGTGAAAAGTAATCACAACAGGTATTTTTAAACCCGTTGTTAATACTTATTTGACAATGGTTGTTTATTTACAACCGTTGTTAAAACTTATTTAACAACGGTTGTTGTTTAACAACCGTTGTCAATACTTTTAATACTATAAACCACATAAACACAGATCAGCTACAGCCACAAAACACATACATAACCTAACACACACAAACACAGACAAACACAAACACAGAAAACACACTTTCTCATCGTCTCTTTCTCTCTTTCTCTCTTTCTCATCGTCGCTTTATCATCTCGCCGTCACTGTTGGTTTCATCGTCTCTTACTTTCTCTAATTATCAGGTAAATCTCGCCGTCACTGTTGGTTTTATCGTCTTTCGTCGTCATTGTTTTATTTTTTTAATTATTTCATTTGCATGTATATATGATGTGTTTTTATCGATCATTATTATGTTATTATTCGCTTAATTAGCTCGTAAAACAAATTAAATAAAATAAAACAAAGAAGAAGCAAGATGATAGAGAGGAATGCATGATAAACTTAATTAATAATTCATTAATATATATATATATATATATATATAAATACATAAATTAAAAAAAGAATTACATTTCTAAAAATGTAATTCTTATATTTTAATAGAGAGTTATTCTCTTCTATGATATCCCTCCTCTCCTCCTTAGCTATTTGGAGGTTTCGTTCAGCAGTTGCTATATCGTCATCTAGCTGCAACAACTGCTGCTCTGTCAAGCCATTTCTTTTGGCGTCCTTGAGTGCGGCTTGAGCATCCACAAGATAGCTCCTAAAACTGTCCTCGATGTGGAGCAACCGGCGGATGAATCTGTTGTTGTTCTCGGTCATAGTAAGAGTTTTAAGGATGTAATCGTTCATTTTGTTGATAAACTTTGGAGTTGTTTGAAAGATTAATTAGGGGTTGGAGATTGTTTTAGCAGTTAGGGTTTGAAGATAGTGAGATAATAGAATGGTGGTTGAGATAATGTATGTATTTATACTAAGTAATGTGTCCTTTGAGTTGTTTTTTAATTAATATAATATATGCATGTTTAGGAAGTTGTGCCATAATCATCATATCTCCCTGCTTCAAATCTTATGTAAACCCTTCTCATTCCATATATTGTCCATTCATATGCACAGTACAGGGATGGCAGTAATAATGCATGCATCGGAATTATAACGGGCCCCGTAATTATGCATGCATCTAGTAATATTTAATTTTTTTTTTTTATTTTGTAAAAACAAACAACAACGGTTATGTAGATACAACCCGTTGTCTTTAGTTATAACGACGGTTCATTGTAAATTAACCGTTGTTATAACTTTCCCACCAAAATTGAGTCACACTTTCCACAACGGGTTTTGATACTTAAAACCGTTGTTAATAGTTTTAACAACGGGTTGCTTAAGAAAACCAACCGTTGTTAAAACCTTTTACAACGGACGCTTTAACAACGTCCGCTATTTTATATAACAATGGTTTTTAGCCGTTGTTATAGCCTGTATCTGTAGTAGTGGTTGCAAACCGATGATACCAAGCACGCGGTGCTTGCTTTAGACCATAGAGAGACTTACGGAGTTTGCATACATGTTTTGGGGCAGAAGGGTCGACAAACCCGGGTGGCTGATGCATATAAACAGTCTCTTCCAAGTCACCATGTAAAAACGCATTCTTCACATCCAATTGATGAATTGGCCATGACCTGGAAACGGCGAGACCGAGGACTGTCCATATGGTGGTGGGCTTCACCACAGGACTGAAAGTTTCATCGTAGTCGATCCCAACCTGTTGAGTCTTACCATTAACGACAAGACGGGCTTTATAATATTGGAAGGAGCCATCTGCATTAAATTTGTGACGAAATAACCACATACATCGAATAATTGACGTATCATTCGGCCGAGGTACCAAGTCCCACGTATGATTTTCCCATAATGCGGAAAATTCGTCCTGCATAGCACGATTCCAGTTTGGGTCCTGGAGGGAAAGGTGAGGGGACTTGGGTAAGGGTGAAATGGTGGGTGAGGTGACTAAGGCTTTGGGTTTAAAAATCCCATTCATGCCACGTGTGGACATAGAGTGGGAAGGGATGATGGGACGTCGTGTAGGCGGAGGGGGAGGAGGGGAGGTTGTCGGGGCGAAAGCAGGTAAGGTGGGTTGTGAGGGAGTATGGGTGGTGGGTGTAAGGGGGGAATTGGTGGGGGACTGATTTGGGGCAGAGGCAGAGGACTGAATAGGGGAAGAGGCAGGGGATGAATGTGGTTGGGGAGGAGATCGGGGGGATGTTTCGATGTTGGTTGGAGTATGGGGTTGGGTGTGGGTTTGGTCTGTGGACGGGCTGGTGAGTGAGGAGTGGATGGGTGGACTAAGAGGGGTCGAGTCGATAGGGGTTTGTGCGGGGGAATATTCCTGGAATGGAAAAACAGTTTCATCGAAGACGACATGACGCGACACATATATTTTACCAGTGGAAATTTCAAGACACCTATTCCCACGTTGATTAGGTGGATACCCGAGGAAGACGCATTTGACGGACCATGGGGCAAGTTTATTAGTGCACGTGGCAGACAAGTTCGGATAACATGCACAACCGAACACACGCAAATGATCATATGAGGGATGTTTGAGATAAAGGACGGATGTGGGGGTGCGATTTTGAAGAGTATATGTAGGGAGTATGTTGTGAAGATGGGTGACAGCGTGAAGGGCATCGACCCAAAAGTGTTTGGGGACCGAGCCATGTTGGAGCAGGACGTGGGTCATATCATTGAGTCTTTGGATCATACGCTCAGATTTTCCGTTTTGTGGCGATGTTTGTGGACATGAAAACCGAAAGACTAGACTATGTTTGTTGGCAAAGGTTTTGAACGAGTTATTATCGAACTCTTGACCTAAATCACATTGAAAGGATTTTATTTGACATTAAATTATGTGTGAATAAAGGTATGAAATTAGATGAATTTTTCGTATACTTGTGACTTGAATTTAAGCGGATACACCCAAACAAATTGCGAGAAATTATCGATTAAGACCATGTAATATTTATAACCTTGTTTGCTCAAAAGGGGTGATGTCCATAGATCACTGTGCACAATATCAAAAGGAGCAATAGTTTGAGAGTGCGATTTAAAAAAGGGCAAGCGTTTATGTTTACTAATTTGACAAGAAGAACAAACGCTTGAAATGTTTTGCTTATTACAGGAAATACGACTCGATGACTTTAATAAATTTAAAATGGAGCCACCGGGGTGACCAAGATGAGAGTGCCAAAGGTCATGGCCGTGTACCAGGAGGGTCGTGGGCTGTGGTGAACTCGAAGATGGGTCGACCGACACGGGGTAGAGCTTTCCATTACTGTCACTCCGCAAAATCGTTTTTCCAGTCGGAATATCCTTCATAGAAAAACCAAATGGATCAAACGCGACACTAACATTATTACCTTTAGTGAATTGGCGAACCGAAATTAAATTTTTGATAATTTTAGGGGCGTGAAGGACTTGGCGTAACTGGAGGGTACGGTTATTAGTGAGTATTGTGGATGTGCCCGAACCCCAAATAGGAATGCTATGACCATTACCGACATAAATGGAATGAATTTTGCTCGTATTAAGGGGAGTGGAAATCATACCTGAATCGGAGGTGAGGTGAGATGATGCGCCCGTATCAATGTACCACGGATCCATATTATGTTGCACCGAGAGAGCTTGAAATGCTTGACTTAAATCCGTAGACTGAGGAGGCTCATTTTCCAGAATATAGGCCTATCCTAGGGACGAGGCTGACCACCGCGGAACGAAGGGGCACGAGGTTGCTGAGGCGGGGCAAGAGGCCATGTAGGAGCCCAGCCAGGGTAGGTGGGGTAGGGACACGGTGGGAGAGTCCACGGAGACGGCCAACTAGGCGGAGGGCCCCATGGATAAGTCGGTGTGGGGGTGTTGGGGGTGGTGGTTTGAGATCGATTTTGATTATAGTTATTGGAATTTTTATTAGTGTTATTATTGTTGTTTTTGCGACGGTAGGAGCGGTTGTTATTGTTCTGATTCTGGGATGACAGAGGGGGACCAGAGGGGGTGGTCTTCGGGGTTTGATCAACCCAAGGGTCAGAGGTTGGTGCCGCGGGTGCAGCGAAAGCAGTAACGGGCTTATCGCTCCCAGTTTTGCGATGTAATTCAAGCTCGAGCATACTACGAGCGGTCTCAAATTTGGGAGAGGTTTGATTAATATAAGAGGCAATAGTGCCATACTCACCTGGTAGACCACGAACCAGTTGAATGACGAGGCAACGCTCAGTGATCGGAGCATCGACATCCTTTATCATCCCAGCGAGTCCCGAAGACGTTGACGATATGCCTCCAAAGAGGGCATATTAGCGAGTTTAAGGGCGTTAAACTCGGACTCCAGGTCAGCAGCGCGAGCCCCTTTATTATTGTTGAAGATGTTCTCAACACGGAGCCATGCTGTAGATACCCGTATCCGTCGATATTGAAATTTATAGAGAACCCGACAAACACCCGATGATGATAGGACACATGTATTCTTTAGTTGTCATTGTCATTATTTGGGTTCGTTTTAAGATGTAGAATGAGCGTTGTCGACGGAGTATTTTATTAATTTAAATGATATTTAAATTAATGTTTTTTTAAGTAAATTCATTTTATTGTTTTATTTTGAATTTATTTTCTCAAGTTTATTTTATTGAAAATAAAATAAATATTTGATTTGAAAAATCATTTTATGAGTATATTTGATTTGAAAAATCATTTATTTTAATGTGTTAATCGATTTGAAAAATCGATTTAAAAATCGAAAAGAACTCGTTTTTAACCACGCGTTTTGGAGCTCGATTATAGCTCGGTTTTTGAGCCCGTTTTCTTTACGAGTTGGCACGAATCCCGAGTACACTAACCAACCTAGGCCTCTACCCATCCAACCCCAGTTCGAACCCCATACCCACGGCCCAAATCCCGTCCCAAATCCTCCCCAACAGCCCGCATAAAACACGAGCAGCCCCCTGTTTTGCGTGCCAAATCCCGAGCCCAAAACCCGCTCTAAATACCACCAAAACTCGTGCCCATTAACCCTAACCCATACCCTAGTATCCTACCCATATTACCTTAGCTTAACCACCAAGAAAACCCCTCACAAAGCCTCTCAAACCCTCACAAAAGTTGCTGGACAGCAGCTATGCGCAAATGAGCCCGACTGCTTATGGCTCCCTTTTACCCTACTTTAACTCCTTATAAATACCCCCCCTTCATCATACATTCATTCCTCTAAGTTCTCCATACATACAACCTTCACTTACAAGCTTAAAACTCCAGAAACAAACCCTAATTGCCTCTCAAAAACCCTAAACAAAACCGATATACAAACTGAGAATCAGTTTGTGTGTCTTCTTTAAAACCGTTCGTTCTCCCTTCAAACATCCATTAAAATTCGAGTTTCTTGTTCCTAATTAACCATACAACATCCATCTACACATTAGAAAAAGATTTACGAGCCAAATTGCCCTTGAGAGTACACGAATTCCCTCGAAAAACAGAGTGTTATACACTCTGTTTTTTGACTTTTTCTGTCTGTCCGATTCTGTTTGTGCTCGTTTTTCGTGCCCAATAACTCAAAACGAGCAGGGGTTGCTTTAAGATCTCTGTTCTCCTCTCTTTCTAGTTTTCAAAACATCTTTTAAATCGAATTTTCACCGTGAAACGAGAGAGAAATCGCTGTTTGAAAGTTGTTGTCCAGATTTGCCAAAAACGTGTTGTTTGCTTTGTTTCTTCGTCGACGACGGCCTCTCGAGATAAAATCTACCATCGATTACGACCCAAGACAGTGTCAACGATACATGTAGGTTGAGGGTGCATCAAATCCTCCTCTTTCTCCCTTTTATTTCGGTTTTTTTTATGTTGGTTTTTTATAGTTTGTTTTTATTTGTTTATCGTTTTTGTTTATCGATTGTTCTAATTAACTACGAAACTAGTTTAGTCCGAGTATGAGTTAAAGTACCACCATGAACACCCGCGTTGACTTGAGATGGGAAAGAAACCGCTACATCAGTTGGTCGTACACCCCCGTCTCATTTACATATCCTCGTGTTCAAGGTAGGGCATTAATAAAACGAATTCTAACTTCGTTCTTCGCTTTTGACCCCTCCTTTGTTTCGTGTGATTCGACCCACCTTAGGACCTTTCACATGTTAGTATGACCTCTGATTGTTAACATATAACTCGTTTAGATGACATTAGATCAATTTAATAACCTAATTAGACACTTTAGGGTACATCGACGTAGCTTTAAAAATCAACTGACAATTCTATAACTTAAATCGAATGCATCTCTCTCTTTCACCTAATTTCTCGTTAGTATAAGAGTGCGTGATTAGCACCTTCTTATTAACACTCGATGAGTTAAATTAATTAGCGAACTTGACCTAATTTGACCCCTTAGGCCGTGTAGAATACACCTTTGCGCGACATCCTTCCAATCGATCAACGTTGTTTCTAACTCGTTTTCTAACTTGTTTCCTATCCCGTTTCGCAATCATCTATCTAACCTAATGAACCTGACCTAGGACCTAGGGTTGGACGTGGCTTTAGGCCGTGAGGCTTGGCCGTGTCCTTTGGTCTTTCTTGTTTCGTTTGTTTTTACATCGTTCGTTCTTTATTTGCTTTATCGCTTGTAATTTATCGTTTGTTCATCGAGTTGTAATTTTCAAGTTAGTTTTCTTTTATCGAGTCAAAACCTCTTTCTAAAAACCTTAGTCTTGTTTGGTTAGATGGTTGTGCCCCAATGCAACTAAGAGCGTAGTAAATCGCATGTTGTTTAAAGCAACATGGCCCGATTTATGCTAATGCATGCTTTGGTGTGTGACCCAATGTCTAATTCGATAAGATTAAGTGAAAGCACACATTACGAGAAGTGACCCAAGGCTGTGAGTCATGTAAGCCGTGGGCCACCCCTTTGTGCACGTTTTTCTAGGCCGAATGGCCGTGTAATGCGTCATGTACGGTTTTGTGTATAGCGTTGTATTTTAGATCGAGTTGTATCTCTTATTTCTCGTCGTGTCGGCATGAAATGCCTGGGTTGTAATAGGGTAGATCCCAACGGCTCCCCCATTCCCCTTAAGCCTTGTTTGCTTTGTATGTTGTTAGATCAATCAACCCACATGCTAAATTACAACTTTGACAAAGTTAGTTTAGTTGCATCTAAAACGACATAGAAATTGTTGTCACATGTTAGGGTTTTAAAACGATGTTTGCATATCATATATCGTAGTAGCTATGACCTTGTTTGAAATCCGACACTTTACTTAGTAGAGGCCGTTATTGACGGGCGGGGTTAGGTGTCCTTATGGGCTTCCTAACACGTACCCTCACCCCTTACTCAAGATCTATGGTTTGTGGATCCGTCTAAATACCATTGGATTACGAGAGTCATTCAAATCGAGTGATATAGGGTACAAGTCTTTATCTTTAATCACTCGTAGTCGATTGGCTTTATGCTTTTCGATGAAAGGTGTAAAGTTGACTTGAACGGTTCCAAGTTTCCAAAAAAACTTGGTGGCGACTCTAATTTGTCTTAATTCGATTCGAAAGAACCTCGAGTCGATTATGCCTAGTGTGGATTCCGCGGACGCGCCTTCAGAGGGCCTTGTCCACGATTTGGCGACTCACTGGGAAAAGAGGACTAGTTACACTTTGTTTCTAGGGTCTTTTCCTCCGAGGTGAAACTTGAAAAGAAAGTATTGGAAAGTAAAACATTACTCATAGTGCTACGATTCATGCATAAACCCATAAGGATTTTCCTGGGCCGTCCCAGCGTTTCTTTGTGATGCGTGGGGGGCGACGTCCCACTATGCCAGGAACCCGCACATTGCTTGCTTCCGCTCCGCCTCGCGTGGTTCTTGATGGTGGGGATTGTCTTCTAGGTACTCTACCTAAAGGCCCTTGCTCTATAAGACCGCAAAAGGATGGAGGGCATAGACCTTCTTGTAGAAAGACTTGCCGAGACTTAGAGATGTCTAAGAGCATACATCCTTATAACATGAGAATGACAATGTGCAAGGTGTTTTCCCGAGTCTTTTCAAAATTTCCCATGTCAATTTCAAAACCGAACTTTTGAACAAATAGCATGATTTTCAAAACGCGGAATGCTGCCCAAATAGGACTGGAATTTTCGGCCAAAATGAGCTTTTATAGCCGGCATGCTGCCCATTTCAAATCTCATTTTCAAATCAATCTTTCGTTTTTTCCAAATTCAATCCAAAATGTTTCTCGAACCTCAACCAAGCATGAAATGCGTCGAGTCGTGTCCGGGTCATGGCCGTGTTAGGCCAGGCGTTTTTTCGTTCCAAGAGTCTAGAACACGACCCTGTTGGGTCACCCAAGTTCACCTCTTGGGCTTTGAGTAATGTTGGTCGACCATTTGGTCTAGGATAGTAAACACAAACGTCCAAGCTAGGCCCTTTAGGGCGTTTCACCCGAACCTATGGGCTATGTTAGTCCAATCACGGGTTTAGTCACACCGAGTCCAGTTTAGAATCGAGCTATGACAACTTGAGTCATGTCGTCTTGTCGAGTCTAAAATAAATCGAGGTCTAAATCCAACCGTGAGTCGAACCTTTGGTTAGTCAGTCTTAAGTCGAGTCTTTGCTTGAGTCAAGTTGGTGTCGTGTCCTTAAGTGTGCAGGGGCTCTTACTTTAAATATTGACTCGGTTCGGGGTTTTCTTGTAGAAAGGCCGCCAAAAACCCGACGTTAAGCAATGGAAGATCTTTGTTAACAAGCTCACTGAGGCCGTGAACCTCATGATGACTAGAATGGATGCGATCGAATCTAAGGCGGGTGAAGATTCCTCTTCATCCACCCCACCTCGTGATCGATCGGAGAAACGGTTCAAGTTCATTGAAGACCGTCCGAAGCTCTCCCGGGGAAGAACATCCACTATGAAAATGCTAGGGCCTATGCCCCGATTCGGGATAAGTTGCCCACAAACATGGTACTCACCGATATCCCAAAGTTTAAGGGCACGAGAATATCCGATCCACCATGTTAAGGCCTTTAAGGGGTACTTAGCACCGAAGGAGTACCCTGCCGACATGCTCTCTGAAATTTTCGCTCACTCTGGGATGAACACCCGAAGGCGTGGTTCTACAATCTTGACCTTAAGAACTTCCCCACTTTCGAAGATATTACGGTGGAGTTCTGCAAGCACTATGCTGATAATGTCGAGATTCAAACCAACATAAGAACATTGGAGGTGATGACGCAAAAAGACAAAGAAGGTTTTACTGAGTTCCTTGCAAGATGGCGCCCTGAAAGCGTGAAGTTAGCCAAGAAGCCTGACGAAGTTGAAATGGTAGATAAGTTCGTAAAGAATCTACGACCTATTTACCGTAATGCTCTGAAATACCAGAATTTTGGCTCTTTCAAAGAATTGATAAGAATCGGGATAAAGGTAGAAGATGATGTCATAAGGGCAGAGGCTGAAAGGCCGAAAGGGTACCAAGGGGCCTCATCGTCTAAGGGCAAGGCCCCAGCAACGGCCTATATTGATGAAGCCATCAATCTCTTAGAAGGGCAATCGAAGAAGTCCAGCGGCAAACACCTAGGGCATTCACCGATATCGGATGCACTTATACATACGCTCTCCAAAGGCTCATAGCCCAAGGAAAGCTGAAGCCTATTGGTCCAACTCCGGACCCTCCCGCTGATCAACAAGGTAAATGGTATAAACCAAATGCCTATTGTGCCTTTCATCAAGGGAAAGGCCATGATACTGAAAGGTGCTATCGACTGAAGCACGAAATCCAAGACATGATTGAGAATGGAACACTCCCGATCCCAACTGTTAAACCCAATAACATCACCAATCCATTTGGCGATCACACCAACTTTGTTTCTGTCGAAGACAATGTCGATTATTCCCATCTTATCCGCCCATGTCACTTGAAAGGGGTGTTTATCGGGAAAATATTTGTAGATTGCTTTGAATTCTTGCCAAACCCGAAGAATGAAATTCAAGTCGGGAGTCTTGCTCTAGAGTGTACTCCTCTCGTTAACGAAGTTAATAAAGGACAATTCGATTCACCAACCTTCATCACTGGCGTAGATCCTCAGAGGACTACCTCAGGATGGAGGCAAACCATCACAGGGATCAAGGACAAGAGCCGAGCATCTAAGTTGACAACTGAACAAGGGAAAGCTCAAAACTAGATTTGAAAATTATGAGTCGGGATCTGTTTTCTTATCTTAGTCGAGTCGAGTCTAGGACTTTCTTTTCTTGAAGTTGAGTCGTTTGTTCCGCGATGACCTAGGGTGTGTCCTAGGAATCGTTCCTTCGAGTCTGTTAAGCATGTGTCATTCCAATAAAAGTTGCAGTTCGTTTCCAAATATGTCTTGTTTCCAATCCTTAATCATTCCGAAACATGATAAAATGCACAACACACTCAAAGGCATCCCTGGGGTAGAAATATGTCCTGTTTCAAAATGTAAGGTACACTAGGATCTCGTGTTTGATTCCTTTACCTATTCCATGTCTGGCGGTAGAAAACCTCCATCAAAACCAGGCTTATGACAGGCTTTTAGATAATTCTAGGACGAACCCGGACTAGCTCCTTGGTTTCCATATCGATGACGGAAGGCAAGCCTTTTTCCCACAGATCATCCCCTCTCGAAGAGAGAAGATATCATCCCGTTCTAACAAGGAATTGTTAGTTCCTACCCAAATTAGTTGGCGAAGCCCAGTTTTCAAGGTGTATCCATTTATGACTAAGAGAATGAATAGAAGATCATTTTCAAAGAGAGAAAAAAGATGAAAAAGAGAAAAATTGGAAAAATGAAAAAAGAATGAAAAAATGAAAAAATGAAAAAAGAAAAGTGATGAAAGAAAAAAAAGAAGAAAAAAAGATGTTGAAGTTATTGCGGAATTCCTTTTGGTTGAATGTCGAAGTTACGGAAGCCAGAAGTCAAGTCAAGTACCCATAGTTGAGGTTCAACGGGCGAAGCCCAAAAGCGTAGGTAGTGACCTCTTTACCCTCTAAGTCCTTCCTGAGACGGTTACAAGGGGATAGTCAGAAATTTTGAGAATCATTCCGCTTGTGCTGTTACACCCAGCCTTTAGGGTCCAGACATGGAAATTTGAACCCACATCGATTCCCAACCCATTTGTACTCGGGTTTCATCAAGCCTAAGACGCCATTTCCAACCATGTTATAAGCCATAGCCCTTGGCCTTAGCATCACAAAACAAACCTTCAGAATGATGGTTAACCATTCCAACTTGTTATTACCAAGCTCCACATCCCAAAAGATCCAAGCCTTTTACACCTAACCCCAAACACGGGATTTAACGGTACCTTACAGGCTAGAATGGGATGCGACATGATACCTTAGGTGAAACCTTTGAGTGTGTACACACAATCAAAATGCCATGTTTATGCACCATGATCGAACTACGTCGGATTTGATTTCGCTCCACGCTAATATGTAGGCAGTCCTTCTGAACAAGGGATTCAATCCACCCATCATCCAAGTGGTCATCTTGTCGGTTTCTTACGGGTCTTAACCAAGTCCAAATGAAGCCACCTTTGTTTGAGTCGGTCTTAGCACTCGATGTAGGCTAGGATAAGGATATAGGTTCAGATGAGTAGTGTCAAGTCTCGGAATGAGCTTTATCTAATGGTGTAGGCAAAGATGCTCAGACAGATAGACGTGGGTTTGTGTTGGGAACAGAAAATATGAAAAACCCGCTGAAAAGAAAGAAGGCGTGGAAGAAAAATAGTAAAAGCCCGCTGAAAAGAAAGAAGGCGGTGGCAAGAAATGATGAATACTCGCTGAAAAGAAGGGAGGCGAGGAGAAGAGTGGCAGAATGTTCCCAACAAGAGTGATGTGTGATGTCCAACTGTTCTCATAAAATCAGTCTGTGTTTAGTGTCTGGGCGAAGCCAACGTTGTTGCTCCGTGAGTTTAATCCACCTTGTCAATGCCAAGGGATCTTGATTCCCATGTGCCCTCGGGAGCACGCCCATGCCATACGAAATCTTCGTCCCAAGTCCGACGACCTTGTGATTCTCGTTTGTCATCTTTTGGCGTCAGAATGGCCAATTTACACTTCTACCCCTAATAAGTCAATAATTGAATTAAAACCCGTGCACACTTGCGGTTTTATTTTCCTTTTTGTTTTTCGGTAGCGGGCTACGCCCACGTTGTTTACGAGTCATACAGAGTGTCTGTGTCGTATTTCATGCTCACCCATCAAGGTTCGATTTCAAAAATTTCAAAATGCCGAAAATTTCAAAATTTCAAAATTTCAAAAACTACCTTTTGCGATTTTTGGATAGATGATCCAAGTAATAGAATCTTTGCGGGTCGATGGCCCAATCATTCAAAATTTCAAATTCAATTTTTGAAGGGCCGATGGCCCAATATTCCAAGTGATGTCAAATTTAAACTTCGGGTCGATGGCCAAATTATTCAAAATTTTCAAATTCAATTTTCGGGTCAATGACCCAATCTTTCAAATAATCCAATTTTAAGATCGATGATCCAAATGTGCTTATGTGATGATTATTGCTAGTACGTTTTTGTGTTTCAAATATAACAGGATATGCTTCAACTGGGGGCTCTAAAGTCTTCGACTTTAGAGGCATTAAAAATCGGGGCTCTGAAGCGTTGGCTTGAGAGACCATTATCAAGATGTAAAGGATGACATCCACTCAGAATTCAATTCAATACAAGAGTATGAAATGGAAGAATTCCGTAGCTGAAAGCAAATGATGAAAGCGGTGGCAACCTCCTTGGAAAGTCCCGTCCCATTTGGGCACCTGCCAGCAGATGATGAATTTTGGACAAACGCCAGCAGATGATAAACTTTGGGCATGTGTCAGCAGTTGCCGAACTACGACGCGGGTTTGATTCCGTCAGAAACGGATACGTAGGCGCCTAAGGATAAGGCTCAATCCACCATACATGCAATTTATGGGTCGACGACCAATGATGACAATTTGACGGAACAGAAGCAAGAGTTAATCCCCGACGAAGTTTCAGGTATGATCTCTTCTTATGGCTGGCGAGCTTATATACGCAAGTCTAATGGACTATAAACGACCCGCGGAATCCTCAGGTCGAAAGGGACCTGGGGTATACTTTGACTTTCGCCTTGTCCAAGCCTCAGTCAAAGTGGGGGCTCTGTAGATACCCGTATCCGTCGATATTGGAATTTATAGAGAACCCGACAAACACCCGATGATGATAGGACACATGTATACTTTAGTTGTCATTGTCATTATTTGGGTTCGTTTTACGATGTAGAATGAGCGTTGTCGACGGAGTATTTTATTAATTTAAATGATATTTAAATTAATGTTTTTTTAAGTAAATTCATTTTATTGTTTTATTTTGAATTTATTTTCTCAAGTTTATTTTATTGAAAATAAAATAAATATTTGATTTGAAAAATCATTTTATGAGTATATTTGATTTGAAAAATCATTTATTTTAATGTGTTAATCGATTTGAAAAATCGATTTAAAAATCGAAAAGAACTCGTTTTTAACCACGCATTTTGGAGCTCGATTATAGCTCGGTTTTTAAGCCCGTTTTCTTTACGAGTTGGCACGAATCCCGAGTACACTAACCAACCTAGGCCTCTACCCATCCAACCCCAGTTCGAACCCCATACCCACGGCCCAAATCCCGTCCCAAATCCTCCCCAACAAATGACTGCGTAAAAACACGAGCGGCCCTCTCAGATTGCGTGCCAAATCCCGAGCCCAAAACCCGCTCCAAATACCACCAAAACCCATGCCCATTAACCCTAACCCGTACCCTAGTATCCTACCCATATTACCTTAGCTTAACCACCAAGAAAACCCCTCACAAAGCCTCTCAAACCCTCACAAAAGCTGCTGGACAGCAGCTATGCGCAAATGAGCCCGACTGCTTATGGCTCCCTTTTACCCTACTTTAACTCCTTATAAATACCCCCCCTTCACCATACATTCATTCCTCTAAGTTCTCCATACATACAACCTTCACTTACAAGCTTAAAACTCCAGAAACAAACCCTAATTGCCTCTCAAAAACCCTAAACAAAACCGATATACAAACTGAGAATCAGTTTGTGTGTCTTCTTTAAAACCGTTCGTTCTCCCTTCAAACATCCATTAAAATTCGAGTTTCTTATTCCTAATTAACCATACAACATCCATCTACACATTAGACAAAGATTTACGAGCCAAATTTCCCTTGAGAGTACACGAATTCCCTCGAAAAACAGAGTGTTATACACTCTTTTTGTGCTTTTTCTGTCTGTCAAGTTCTGTTTGTGCTCGTTTTTCGTGCCCAATAACTCAAAACGAGCAGAGGTTGCTTTAAGATCTCTGTTCTCCTCTCTTTCTAGTTTTCAAAACATCTTTTAAATTGAATTTTCACCGTGAAACGAGAGAGAAATCGCTGTTTGAAAGTTGCTGTCCAGATTTGCCAAAAACGTGTTGTTTGCTTTGTTTCTTCGTCGACGACGGCCTCTCGAGATAATATCTACCATCGATTACGACCCAAGACGGTGCCAATGATACATGTAGGTTGAGGGTGCATCAAATCCTCCTCTTTCTCCCTTTTATTTCGGTTTTTTTTATGTTGGTTTTTTATAGTTTGTTTTTATTTGTTTATCGTTTTTGTTTATCGATTGGTCTAATTAACTACGAAACTAGTTTAGTCCGAGTATGAGTTAAAGTACCACCATGAACACCTGCGTTGACTTGAGATGGGAAAGAAACCGCTACATCAGTCGGTCTTACACCCCCGTCTCATTTACATATCCTCGTGTTCAAGGTAGGGCATTAATAAAACGAATTCTAACTTCGTTCTTCGCTTTTGACCCCTCCTTTGTTTCGTGTGATTCGACCCACCTTAGGACCTTTCACATGTTAGTATGACCTCTGATTGTTAATATATAACTCGTTTCGATGACATTAGATCAATTTAATAACCTAATTAGACACTTTAGGGTACATCGACGTAGCTTTAAAAATCAACTGACAATTCTATAACTTAAATCGAATGCATCTCTCTCTTTCACCTAATTTCTCGTTAGTATAAGAGTGCGTGATTAGCACCTTCTTATTAACACTCGATGAGTTAAATTAATTAGCGAACTTGACCTAATTTGACCCCTTAGGCCGTGTAGAATACACCTTTGCGCGACATCCTTCCAATCGATCAACGTTGTTTCTAACTCGTTTTCTAACTTGTTTCCTATCCCGTTTCGCAATCATCTATCTAACCTAATGAACCTGACCTAGGACCTAGGGTTGGACGTGGCTTTAGGCCGTGAGGCTTGGCCGTGTCCTTTGGTCTTTCTTGTTTCGTTTGTTTTTACATCGTTCGTTCTTTATTTGCTTTATCGCTTGTAATTTATCGTTTGTTCATCGAGTTGTAATTTTCAAGTTAGTTTTCTTTTATCGAGTCAAAACCTCTTTCTAAAAACCTTAGTCTTGTTTGGTTAGATGGTTGTGCCCCAATGCAAGTAAGAGCGTAGTAAATCGCATGTTGTTTAAAGCAACATGGCCCGATTTATGCTAATGCATGCTTTGGTGTGTGACCCAATGTCTAATTCGATAAGATTAAGTGAAAGCACACATTACGAGAAATGACCCAAGGTCGTGAGTCATTTAAGCCGTGGGCCACCCCTTTGTGCACGTTTTTCTAGGCCGAATGGCCGTGTAATGCGTCATGTACGGTTTTGTGTATAGCGTTGTATTTTAGATCGAGTTGTATCTCTTATTTCTCGTCGTGTCGGCATGAAATGCCTGGGTTGTAATAGGGTAGATCCCAACGGCTCCTCCATTCCCCTTAAGCCTTGTTTGCTTTGTATGTTGTTAGATCAATCAACCCACATGCTAAATTACAACTTTGACAAAGTTAGTTTAGTTGCATCTAAAACGACATAGAAATTGTTGTCACATGTTAGGGTTTTAAAACGATGTTTGCATATCATATATCGTAGTAGCTATGACCTTGTTTGAAATCCGACACTTGACTTAGTAGAGGCCGTTATTGACGGGCGGGGTTAGGTGTCCTTATGGGCTTCCTAACACGTACCCTCACCCCTTACTCAAGATCTATGGTTTGTGGATCCGTCTAAATACCATTGGATTACGAGAGTCATTCAAATCGAGTGATATAGGGTACAAGTCTTTATCTTTAATCACTCTTAGTCGATTGGCTTTATGCTTTTCGATGAAAGGTGTAAAGTTGACTTGAACGGTTCCAAGTTTCCAAAAAAACTTGGTGGCGACTCTAATTTGTCTTAATTCGATTCGAAAGAACCTCGAGTCGATTATCCCTAGTGTGGATCCCGCGGACGCAGTTCCCGAGGGCCTTGTCCATACATGCCTCGCGAGCATTTAATTCATCTTCAAGAATATGGGGGAGGATTTCATCGCTGACCGTTCCATATATCCATTGGAGAACATGAGCATCCACTTTGCACCAGTCCGAATAGGTTGTGGCAGTTTTGGCTGGAGCCCCCGTGCCGTCGATATGAGATAACACGTCGTGGTCGCGTACATGAAGTTTAAATAGACGAACCCAAGATGCGTAAGTGACCTTCGTGCCATCAAGAACACGAACCTTATTTTGGATATTGGTGACGGTAAAAATGGGATGTAGTGGGGATTTGGAAGAGGATCCATCACCGTTAGTCATGATGATGAATCAGGAAAACTTATTTTTCGAAAAAAAATAGGCAGAGAAACGGACGATGAGAATTGGACCGAGGCGATTATTTCCTTAGACCTGATACCATGTCATACCATGTCATACAAAGTTTCATTACACATTTACGAGAATCTAGCGTTTTATAAGAGAATGAAACACTTAAGTACTAATTCTCATTTTGCCAGAGATGTTTATAATTTAAACTAATATGATTGAATCAACTTAAAATTAAGATGAGATGAATTAAACTTATTCTGTCACACTTTGGATGATAAGATACCTCAGAATCACCGTGGATCCCTCTTAAGATCCTTGATAATATTTTCATGCTTAGAACACAGGGATCTCCTTGCCTTAATCAACTTTCTCCCTCGAAGTAATAATGTATTTTAATATAAAATATATTTAAAATTGAGTAAACGGAATTTGTGATAATAGTTTGATAAATTACCGCCAAAAATTAATAAAAAGTGCATAAATTAATCATTTAAAAACAATAAATCATAACATTTTGGCTATTTAAGAAATTTTCATTAAGTTTAAGGATAGCAGACAGTGATGTTTTGAAAAGATAAGAAATACCTGCTATGTAAAATACACAAGAATACAACCTAAAAACAACCCTTTTTTTATATGATGATATCAAACACTAAAGTTGGGAAGGCTCTACGGCGAAACACCATGCATAGTGTCACGGTCCGGTGCTTTTGCCGGATCGTGGTGCGCACCCTTGCCCAACTCTAGGGCAAGAATGCAAGCAACAAGGGTCTCGCACTAGTGCGGGATCGCCCACTAGCACGTTTTTCGGGACTCGAAGTGTGTGTCGGGAATCATAGTCACGATTATCAAAGTCCGACACACGAAAGCAATAAAAGTAAGCAATACGATTATTAAAAGCAAGAGACAAGCAATATCAAGCTTAAAGATGAGAAGCGGTTTATATAGACTAGCACCTCTCATAGAGGCAAATTTGATAGTTTTGTCCTGTTAGCAGGATACATTGAATGTGTAGAATAGCAATATGTTTTCTAAACGCCTAAAAACATATCTTAACCTAAAAACGAGACTCCAAGATTTGACACGCAGGAAGTAGTCTTGGATTACTAAATGAAACTAAAAATAGAAATGAAAATACATAAGCGAAAATATAAAATCTAAGGGCTCGAAGTGAAAGGACCGCGCGCGCAATTCTCAGGGATTATGTGGCTAAAGTGCGGCTCCTTACATTCTCCCCCATCTAATCTGTTGCCGCCGTCGGCAACACAAAAATCTCGAATGGTGCTTCAGTGAGACATCCTCGGTGAGCTGTGGCCGTCCATGCTGCATTAAGGTTTGGCTTTCTCTTTACTCCGGCTCGTAGATACTTCTCGGTCCACACCATGATTGGATTCATCGTCCCATCAAGAATAGAGTGTATTTCCTTGACGGTTAGACTACCGAACATCATGTCCTCCAAGTTTATCACTTGCCTGTGGTCATTGTGGAAAGTCCATGGCCTCGTTGCTCGAGCGGAAGCTTCACGAGATCGTTCCAGGTGCTGGCTCTAGCGCACCTTCACATTGTCCATCACCACTTAAGTACATGCATTAGATTGTAAGTTAGTTCTCCAGGACGCCAAATCAGCACTTCGGCGCGGCCCTCTGATGGTACGGGGCCTTCTTGTTTGGGTCGACTGACCCTCAAACCAGGACGTCGATTCAGCACATCAACGTAGCTCCCTAATGTCACGAGGCTTTCTTCTTTGGGTCTCACGGCCCTTATTTTCTACTCCCCTTTGAGGTGGTAGACTCTCATTTTGTTTCTCGGGCCACTTAGCAGCGTAGTTAGCCCGAGTCTTGTTCACCCTCGGTTTCGCTGAACCATTGGGTAATCTCCAAGATTGCGTCCCCCGTCTCGGCGTCGATATTACCCTCATTACCCATATCCGAGGGTTCCCATTGTCCTCGTTACCATCCACGGTCTTCACTACGATTGACCTCATCAGCAGCATCGAACCGTCACTTGGCTTTATCACTGCTAATGCTCTCTTAAAGAACTGCATCCCGAGTACTAACTTGAAGTCGTCTAACGGAACGGTGGTGAAGTCTAGCTCCCCTGCCCATTCACCCACCTGAACCGCGACCTTCTTAGCCACTCCTTGGACATGTCTCATCTTCCCATTAACTGGCTAGAGGCAGCTGTTCGTGTCGCTCAGAACTAGTCCTAATCAATCAGCTTCCTCTTTAGTCACAAAGTTGTGGGATACACCCGAGTCGATCATGGCTCGTGCTTTCCTCCCATTCACCATCATGTCCACGTACATGAGCCCGGTGGATCTCTTGGCAAGGGGTTAATCCAACTTCCCCATCACACTTATCCTCTGTAGTGAGCTCATACGCGGCTGGTATTCCTCATCACCCGAGTCCTCGTCATATTCAACGCCCCGTCAAGACGCTCTTGAGCCCCCTTTGGCATCTTCTGAATCATCGCGTTGAACTCGGCCTTGTTGGGACATTCGGCCATCCTGTGAGGACCCTTGCACACGAAGCACGCAAACGGTTTATTTGTTGTAGACGCAGTTGAGTTTCCCACCTTTGAAGATGAGCTTGCGGGCGAGTTCAAACTCCTCGCCGCTTGAGCTTGGCTCCTCTGTGAGCAGAACCGATTGTTCCCAACCGAAATCGAACTAGGGTGTGGCTGCCTTCCCTAGAATCCAATTTGAGACACACCAGTATTCTCCGTTGGTGCCACATCTTGAGGTACCTCTCGCTCCCCGTGGAAATTGAGAAGGCGCTCCGCAGCCGATATGGCTGAAGATAGAGTCTTGGGGTTCTGCCTCATTACCTCCTGTTGAGACCACTTCTTCAATCTGTTAACGAACTCGAATGTCCTGTCCGTCTCGGTCATTTCCGTAATCTCGATCATGCACGCTGAGAATTCCCTCACATAATCCCGGATTGATTTGGTGTGCTTTACTTCCTTCAGCTTCCTTCGAGCGACAAACTCGGTGTTCTCGGGGTATAAGTGATCCTTCAAAATCCTCTTGAAGTCGGCCCACGATGTTAGCGTGATCATGCCCTGTTCGATTTTCTTGTACCTAGCCCGCCACCACATCTTGGCATCGCCCACCAAGTACATACTTGTCGTGTTGACTTTCCCTTCTTCATCGAGCCCACTTACTCGGAAATATTGCTTCATATCGAAGACGAAGTTATCGACCGCTTTCGAATCTCTCGCCCCATCGTAGGTACGAGGTTGGGGCGCCTTCACCTTACGGCCCCCTAAAGATTTCCAGTCATTGGCCATTGCTTTCAAGAGCGTGGCGCAAGTGTTCTCTAGCTTTTCGATCTTTCGATAGAGATGCATGATTTCTTCTGACCGATCGTCGGGGATTGCCTCACTGATCGCTTGGATCCAGGAATCCATCCCGATCATTGTGGACTCGAAGCCACTATCCGTCTTTTCCAACTCCTTGAGGCTCTCCCCCATTAGGATTACGATGCCCTCGAGTTTTGGAAGTTGATTGTCGAACGCGTCCTCTAAGTATCCCACTCGTTCTTCCATGGTTTTTCCCATTTTCTCGATTACGATGAACAAATGCGACTTGCAGAAACCCGGCCGAAGACCGGGCTCAAATACAAAATGTCATGATCCGGGGCTTTTGCCGGATCGTGGTGAGCACCCTTGCCCAACTCTAGGGAAACAATGCAAGCAACAAAGGTCTTGCACTAGTGAGAGATCGCCCACTAGCACGTTTCTCTGGACTCGGGGTGTGTGTCGGGAATCCTAGTCACAATTATCAAACTCTGACACACGAAAGCAATAAAAGTAAGCAAATTACGATTATTGAAAGTAAGAGACACGCAATATCAAGCTTAAAGATGAGATGCAGTTTATATAGACTAGCACCTCTCATAGAGGCAAATTTGATAGTTTTGTCCTGTTACCAGGATACATTGAATGTGTAGAATAGCGATATGTTTTCTAAACGCCTAAAAACATATCTTAAACTAAAAACGAGACTCCAAGATTCGACACACAGGAAGTAGTCTTGAAATACTAAATGAAACTAAAAACAAAAATGAAAATACATAAGCGGAAATATAAAATCTAAGGGCTTGAAGTGAAAGGACCGCGCGCGCAATTCTCAGGAATTATACGGCTAAAGTGCGGCTCCTTACACATCGCAAGGGGACATAAAGTCCGTCGAACTAAATCACCATAAATTTCTTCAAATAAGCCCGTGCCCATTTTACATGACTGGTTCCGACATTAGCAAATAGTAAGTCAATATTGACAATTGCAAGTAAGTAGAGGCCACCAATTTTCCGCATCTCTACATACATATTAATACACAAATGCATAAGTTTGACTGATTCTCAAATTCAATTTGGTGGACTATGCATTGTATGAAATTCGTCTCCACATTACTCCGTATTCTATACTTTTTTTTTCTTCTTTTTTTTTTCACAAAGAGCAAGGAAAAATGAGGGATCATTTATTGGATGATAAGTGGAGCAAATTGAATGTGAATGTCAAATTATTTACTAAAACATTTCCAAAATAAAAAGATAAACAATTGACTGAAAAGGTAAAAAATTGACCAAGACATCCAAAAATAAAATAGGTAAATAATAATTGATCTTGACTGGGAGAGTATAATATAATGGAAAATGAAAACAATTGTGGGCTAATGCATTTTAAGAAAAACAATTGTGGGCAAATGCATTGTATGAAATTCATCTCTACATATTAAATACTCTCTCCGTCCCAGTTATTTGTTTACCTTTTGTTTTAGCACAAAAATCAAGAAAAGAAAAGGTGAATAGTTATAGATGATAAGTAGACCAAATTAAGTGTGGAGCATCAAATTATTTATAAAAATATCGCAAAATAAAAAGATAAAAAATTGAATAAGACATCCTAAAATAAAATAGGTAAACAATTCATCGACCGAGAAAGTATAATATAGAAAAAATGCATTAAGTTTGGCTGCATGGGATTGACATTTGACAATCAACTCATTACATTTGGGTTATTTGTAGCCTATATAAACAGAAACCCTTCCTCAACAAATTTCAAGCAACACAACCAAATTCAATACTCAAAGTTGTTGGCTGCCTCAATTTCTTCATTCTTCGTTCTTTCTTTTATTCTACTACTACACACACTCGTTACATTATAAACCATGGCCCTCAAAACCCTAACTGATTCCGAAACCCCCACCACATACGTCAATTTACTTGAACTCATCGAGGCGATCATAGCCGCAACTGAAGCCATTCAGGGCAAGGAACCGGAAGGAATCCAACACCTCCGAACCGGAAAGCTGAAAATAGGAACAATGAACCAATACTACACAACCTGGGATTTTGCCAACAGCTTGATCCGAGACCTCTCAATGACATGGTTCTCCCTCTACCGAACTTTCGAGGATACTCACTTCTCCCTCGACCAGTGCTGCGCCTTAGTCGAGCGTTTCGACTTTGCTACGAGCAATTTCCTACGCTACTCCGGGTTCCCTGAAATGGGCGGGTTTGCTGCCTCTTTAGCCAAACACTTGCCACACGCCGTTTCTCGTGACGTGGCACTTGACGCAGTCCGCGCTTTCCTCAAGTATCTCAACATCTTGACCGCATGGTCATTCCATTATTTTCCATGGAACATTGGCAGTCACCTGACCTATGTCGAAGGCCGAAGCGCCCCCACGGACTTATCTCGGCGCGTTCGTATCACGGACGGCCAGAGAGTGCGTCTCAGCTGGGAGCCTCTCGGCATCAGCGTTGTCGCTGTTATCGCCACCAAGGAAAACCCTGAACTTTCTCAAGACATTCTCAAGGCATTGCCTTTCACAATATTAATGGACCACGCAGTCGTATGTGGCGCCTCAATGTACGCGTGGGCCCCTGTTGTGAGTACTGCACCGGTTCATGTTAAGGAAAGACAGTGTGACGCTCCCGTAGGACGAATTCGGTTTTCGCAGGGGACGGGGCAGAAGATAATAGTGCAGTATGGTGAGGTGACGGAGGATATATTGTCGCCGGTTCTCGGAGAGGTGTTGCCGGAATATGCCGGTAAAATAGTAGAGGTGGGTGCTGCGGTGTTGAAGAGTACTATGGAGACTAAGGACATTATTCGATTGACCGTACAACTCATTTGAGTCATTACATGACCAACATAGATTTGTAATGAGAAGCTAAATAAAATGAAGAGAATATTTTAAGCAATCAACAATGATAAAAAAAAAAAAAAAAAAAAAAAAAAAAAAAAAAAAAAAAAAGAAACCAATCAATTGTTATTCATCAATCATTCATCGTATTAATAATTTTTTCTTACAATATTTAACCGTGATTCAATTGCTTTAATGAGTTAAGCCTTCATTTATTTACAACTCCTATGTGGAGGGAGTTGAAATAAGTGTTTATATGTAGGGAGTTGTGTTTTTTAGTTAAATTTTTGGAGTTAAATATTTATTTGAAAAAACTCGAAAAGTTTGCAATTAACCTTGGAAAAGCAAAACTGGTGATATAATTTACTAACTGGACGATATGTATCGCATCTATGCTTATTGGTAGTTTTACTTAGGGGTGTTAATGAGATGAAACAGCCCGCGAGTTACTCGATCAAAGCTCGGCTCGAGAGCTTAACGAGTCAAGCTGAGCAAAGGCTGGCTCGACTCGAAAAGCTCGCGAGCGGCTCGAACTTGTGTAATTATATAAGATATTGCTCATATTTTATTAAAATATTTTATCATGATTATATTTTTGTATCACACATATCAAATGTCTCGCTGATTTGATTGCCAAATATTTTTAGATATAACCTTCGAGCCCTGTTATTGAAAATATCAAAAGAAGAAAAAAAAAAATAAACAGTTTTATATAGGCTTGTTTTCAGGGGCGTCTTAAAACAAATGGAGGCCCAGTGCGACACAAGAAAATGAGGCCCTAAATATGAATGCACAAATCTATTATAGTTCGATGTTTGTATTGAATTTCATTAATATAAGCTTGTAATCCGGTGACTAAAAGCGGAGGCCCGGTTCCCACGCCCGTGGTCTTAGATACCCCTGCTTGTTTTGGGCTCGAGTTTGACTCGAGCTCGCGTTAAAGCTCGCAAGCTTTATAACGAGCACATTTTTCAAGTTCGGGTAAGCCCGAAATCGGCTCGTGCTCGAATTTTGATTATTGAGCACAAGCGGAGTAACGTCAAGCTCGGACTCGGTTCGGCTCGTTAACATCCTAGACTCTTACTCCTCGAATAATATATGGGACTATATGGGACATTTTGGTACCTTCGTTATCATTTTTTTTTTTGGTGTAAAAGCATCCTTAATGACAAGAAATTTTTTTGGGTACACCGGGTGTACCACGTCATCGTACACCCAAGTCAATAAGATTATTAGAATTACCCGCACTTTTTATAAATAATAAAGCAAAATCTAAATAGAATATGGTTAAAGGTTTATCATTGGTTAGGGTGTACGATAATCTTGTACACCCGGTGTACCCAAGAATCTTTCGAAAGACAATCCCCCTTATACTAACAGAATAAGAGTTTCTTAAAATTTTCCCGCCTAAATGACTTGCTAAAGATATGTTTAATTATAAATTATATCATATCTACAACTGAGGCAACTATTCTATGCAATAGATAATTTTATTTCGTTTAAAAAGGGTAATATTTTTTCAATTTGTATGAACATATTAAAACGATTTTTTAATGTTGTTACATAAATGAAATTGCACTAATTATGATAGTAATATTTCATTATTGTTATTTTTGAAACTAAACATGATGACCACGAACATTTTTTTACCAAATACGTTCTAATTAATTCTATTACTAGTGTAGATCCCCGTGCTACAACACGGTATTTTTTAGTTTTGTTTTATAAACAGACATTCTCATTAAATTAATTGTATAAATTAACTGTACCTTTAATGTTATAATATACTAATATAATCTTAGTAAGAGGTAGAAAATGAAAGTTTATTACAATTAAAAGACACTTTAAGTTAAGTAATTTTTGTCTTAAAGCATTTTTACTTTAGTATAAAAATTAACTCTATAATGCTATATCATTGCATGGAACTAATTTATGACATTAAATTACAATTAAGTGATGTAAAATATAAAATTTAATTAAAATGCGTATAAACCTTATAACAAAAACAGATAAAAACAGTATACCACGCACTTAAAAAGACGGTTTACGAATAATTAGACTAATATTTTTTTTAATTAAAAAATACATAAAAATTGTTACGTCATTTAAAATATACACCATATTGATGAAGGATAATATAAGAAACAGATTTACGTAATTTTAGGGTGTAAGTGATGACAATAATTATGTTAAATACTGCATAAGAAGAAGTTTGCGTAATTTTAGAGTGTAACTGATGAAAAATAATATCTATGGAAATGGAAATGAATGCATAATAAATTATAGATTTTAATTAAGAAGTCATAAATATGAATTTTAATTAAAAGATTAGTAATTATAAGAATATATTAATTGAAAAGATAATAATGTAATGAAAAAAAATAATTTGTTACCTTATTTAGCTAGATGCCTTTTGGAGGGAAAACTAAGAGAATTTTTTATTCTTTTAGTAGTAGAGGATTCCGTCTTTTAAAACAAACGTATTACAAGTTGAGAATATTATTCATAGATTATTTTTGTTTTTTTACTTCTAAAAGGAAAAACTTACGAATAATATACGTTTTCTTACCGTTTAACTTAATATCTATATCTACTCCATACTATGTGAACATTAAACTTTGGTTGACTTAATTACATATACATAATAAATATATTTATTACAACACATATCCTTCCATTTTTCAGCTTTTCATAAACACTCCTGCTCAATATATTTATTACAACACATAAATATATTTATTACAACACATATCCTTCCATTTTTAATTTAAGCTAACTCTGTTTTTTGAAGAAGCCCTTCATTTGAAAAGAAAAACGAGCACCCGATCTATGATGTAAAATATTTTTTCATTCTTCATCTGATTGTATTTTCAATGTCATTCTTTCACGTTTATATTACGCCTTTAGTGAACATAATGATACAATAACAATATTTTTTAAAATAAAGTTAATCTTATGCGGAGTATAAGTGTTGAACTTCCTCTTTTCTACCTCTTAATACTAAATTTGTTCAATCGCCGCATCTCCCTCCCACACACCTCTTATCTCCTTCTCCTTCGATTCGATCGCCGGAGATGGGTTCTCCTCTTAACCTATTTCCGGCGATCACTCACGTCCTCTAAGTGTTTCGGTCCGATTCGGCTTGATTTTACTCCGACACCGAGATGAAGCGGTCCTTGTGCCGATGTTTCGATCGTCGGATCTGCTCTCCTTGTTTGGCTGGTGGAATTGTTTGTGTGTCTCGTGTCGTGTCTCTGAGGTCGTTCCGTTCCTCCGTTCTCCTGTCCTGTCATTGAAGGTCTTGCATGTAACCCAGGGGTGTTCCCCCTCTCCCTCGCCCCTTCCCCCGCCCCTAGTAAGATTCTGGGAGTGTCCTTGAGGTCGGCTGCCCTGTCGACGAGCATAGCCTCGTCTTGCTGTTGCTGTTGTTTTTTTTTATATGGTGGTGGTTTTGGGACGATCTGGTGTTTCCCCTTCTCCTCGCCCCTTCCCCCACCGATCAGTCCCTTCTCCTGTTCTTGTTAGTTTCGGTCAAAGTCGTCCTCTGGCCTGGTTTTGTTGCATGTAAGCCGATGGTCCTGGGGGAGTACGGTTGGAATTTGGAGTCTCGGAGTCTGTCGGGTCTTGGTGTGTGGTATGTCTGTCGGGTCTTGGAGTGTGGTATGTCTGCCGTGTCTTCTTGGCTTGGTTGTGGGATCCGTTGTTTTTTTTCGGTGTGAGTAAATCCTTTGCTGAGGTTCTTTTGTTTTGTTTGAGGTGTGTACGGTTGGGCGGAGTTGGAGATTTGGTTGTGGCGTAGGTTGGGTCGGATGCGGTGGTTTCCTCTTGTTAATGGTTTATCTTTTTGTAACGTGTTTTTTATTGTACCGAATAATAACCTTTTATAGGTTTATCTTATCGTTTTCTTCATGGAGGTCTGGGGTGTCTTGTTCCCTTATCTATGGGTTGTTTGCTGTTGGTGTCCGGGTTTTTATGGCAAGGGGTGCTTTACAGACGGTCTGTTCTCTGCCCATCGCTATCCGTATTTCAGTGATGGGTTTGGTTCGGGGGTTGTTCAAGTGGGTCTCTTTATTGCCAGCTTATCTCTATCTCGTTTTTCTGGACTATGATTCTTATGGTCAATGGATGCAATTTTTAAGGTGTAGGAGAGTCATCTCAGCTGAGGGCAGACTTCGTCGTGTTGCTTATCTCTTTTTCTTTCTTCATTCTTTTCGTAAGAGTGGAAGTATACCTTGTAATTGCCGCTCTGCGACTCATATGTGTCAATGGTTTTTGGAAGTCAAGCGTGCTTTTGAAGCTGGTTCGGGAGTTCATGGCCAATCCTCCGTCTGATCTCTTTCCATCCTACCATCGATCTAGTGTATCTTAACGTTGTTTTAGTTTTGAATAATGCTTATGTAACCATTAGGTATGGCTTTGTAGTGCTAGATTTATTTATTGGGATTCTGGTGCTACCTAGTCGAGTAGCTTACTTTGTAATACTGTAAGTTATTCTCCTATGCTGTCCAAAAACAAAAAAAAAGAAAAAAAAATACTAAATTTCTTAATTAAATTTCAAATGGAGTTATTATAGTGGTAAAAATTTAGAATTCTCTAATATCTCTATTTAAAAGTAAATTTCATAATTAAATTTCAAATGAAGTAATTACAGTGGTAAAATTGTTAAATTTTCAAGTATCTCTATCTAAAAAACCGCGCATTTGCGCGGAATCTATAATAGTTTTAATATTAAGGGGATTTAAGTCCAAGTATTGCGTCTAGTTAGACTAACACAGTCAAAGTATGCTAATTATGTTGTGAAGTCAAAATTATGATATATTCGCCGAATTTTATTGATTCTTTGTCTTTAATATACGAGACCGTGAAATTTAATGGTTAAAATTTATGTGTGATTTTTAAGGGATTTAGGTTTAAGTCTTTTCAAAAACAATTTTGTGAAGTGTCATTGTTTTCTAAACTTCTAGTCTATTACTCTCGGTTAGGTTACATGGTGGTTTGGACTATCACATATACCCCGAGAGTTTACTCAGCGCGCATCAGAAGTAATAGCTCCCCTCACCATAAATAAAACATATTTATGTCATTGATTATACCTCTATTTGTGTCGTATTAACTGCATTATTAATATCCTCCTTTCTACTTACTTGTTTACTTTTTTTATTAATATCCTCCTTTCAAATATTTTTATGAATTTGGTAATCATACTCATTTTCTCTTGAATGATCTTCACTCAAATCTCCTTTCATATCAACCCCAACACATTATCATCATTTTCATTTCCTTGTTAGTTAGGCAAACTTCCAATGGCCCCAAATATGAAGACTCTAGATTAAGCTCATTCAAGCAATCCTCCAACTGGTATCGGTTTATAACTCGTCGTCAAAAGCTACCGACCAAAACAATATTTCTAACTCTACAAACTACTCTTTAGTGGAGTGGTAAGTAAAGGTCGGATCCCAAGGGACGTGTATTGATTTAAGATTTTAATTGTAAGTAGCTATGTCTTAGGGTGTCACAAATTATGGGTTGAAATGAGATGTAGTCTAAACTAATTAACAAGATGAATGAAAACAAAGTAAGCAAAAAAGGGGTTTGTAAACAATTGATTAAAAGCATTAGGGCGTCATGGGTTCATAGAGGATTCATGGAATAGATCATACAAACATGTTCTCAATTAGAAGCAAGCACTTATTGTTGTGATGAGATCGAGTTAGTGTATATCTTACAATCCCTAGGAAGATTTAGGTCCTGGAGCCGAGTCGTCTAGACTGTACAACACCTACAAGTCGACTTAGTCTCCTCCTATTCAACTCTATGCATGGTCTAATGAGGCTCGAGTTGATTTATGTCTTACAATCCTCATTGAAAAGATAAGAGATGGGTAAAAAATTCAAGGATTCATAGGCTCGCATTTCATCAAACATAACATGTGCATAGGTTGAAATCACAACAAGCAAGCAATTTAATTATGAAAACATATTAGATTAAACATAGATCAATCCCCATGTTTGTTTTCCCTAATTCCCCATTAACCCTAGCTAAAGGATTTCTCACTCATGATCAAGTTTAGCATGCTAATAAAGTTGTCAATCATACTTACAAAGCAAAACATGATGAATAAATGATGTGATTAACAATAATTTAAACAAGGGTAAAAGAGATTATACCTATTTGAGATGATCCAAATAATAAAGCAAAGAATAATAGAAGTAATCTTGATGATTGATGGAAGGTTGTCAATCCTCCAATAAACCTCAATAATCTTCTAATTACACAACTAAACTAAGAACAATTGAGAAATTAAGGAAAGATTAAGATGTGATTAATATTGAGAAGTGTATTACAACTTTGATTAAGACTAAATTAAGATGACACTAAGAGGTGATAATAATCTATGTAATATAATGAGGTATTTATACTAAAATTAAGTACAAGGATTAGGGTTACTAAGGGCTTAAATGACGATTAAGACCCTAAGAAAAACATAAAAATCTTGCTAATCCCGAGGGACATGCGCGGATCGTGCTGCAACTCCCACCATGATCCGCTCGTCCTCTCCTGAAGCACGGCTAGTCCTGTAAGATAATCCGCTTGGATTGTCTAGGAGACTCTCGGATCTTGGCTCTGGGACGCTCATCCTGAGCTCAAGCCGCTCGGATTGTGGCACAGGGTTCTCCTCTTGTTTAGCTCTTTAACAATCCGCGGGGATCGTGTTGGGGATGCAAGGATCTTTTCATCATTGCCCATTTCACTTTATTTATTTGCTTAGGCCTCTAGTGTCGGTCTCCTCTTCGATGCTTGGTCATTAGATGTGATCCATTTAGCTCCATTTCGCTCCATAAATGCAAGGCTAGCAATCCTCTCCTATCAAGGACACAAAACCTCAAAAAATATGCAAAATGGGAAACTAAAGATAAGAAATGACCCTAATATATACTAGAAAGCATGAGAACGAGGTTAATTCGGGGACTAAATGTGCTCAAATATGAGTCACATCAAACATCCCCAAACTGAACCTTTGCTCGTCCAAAGTAAAGAGGTGACTAAAACTATGACCTTTATTTAAACTAGCCTACTAATATAGCCGATATGAGACAATTAGCGGGTCTCACTCCGCCCCTTCAACTCATAACAAGACATCCATGAGGTAGAGTGCCTTCTTGCAAGGCAAGGTGGGGCTTGCCAAAATGACGATACATCCAATCATTAAGCACATAAAAGAAGGTAATGGATGCATCTACAAAAGAATAGCCACTTTCCTCATCTAAGTGGAGGAAATTATCTAGAAGGGAAATAATCTAAGGGTACACACTCCATTGTAGATATGGTTTCTTCAAGTCACTAAGCCTAGGAGGATACCAACAAATCACCTCCAAGTTGTTTCAAGCTAGGGTACCTTCGTCCTTAATTGCTAAATGCTTTTGTCAAGAATAGACTCCTTATGGTGTTAGAAACACTGTAGGATCGCGGAATTCCCCCTTCTTGCCTAGACAAGAAGAAGGGTCGTCCCCTCTCTACCATGCACAAAAGTGGGATCAATGGAAAAAGGGATCAATATACTTTTGAGTTTCATAATGGGAGTTTGCATTTGATTGTGTTATTCCCCCCAATTTCTTGTGGCATTTGACATTTTTGAGAACAATTTTCTTGCCATTTCTTTGATGTTTGACAATTTGATGCCTGACAATTTTCAACTTTTGCATTTTTTTGAATATTTTCAAAGTCACCCTAATTTGTAATGAGGGTGCTTTTATTTGAAGCATAAGAGTTCTTATTTTTGTACTCCTCTTTTTTTTTTTTATGCAAATTTGTGCAAACTTCTTGATTTTCATTTTGGTACTTGAACTCAAATTGAGATTTTGTTGCCTATTCCCTTTTTGTTGACAAAAATGATAATAGAAGTGGAAGATGGTAAATGGTTTCAACGGTCACCTTGGAATAAACGGTAGCCAAGGAGTCATCACATCACAAGATACTCTCGACTAGGCTTTGTTCATGGGTCAAAGGATACTAGCATGATACATCCTAGGGTGTTTTAGAGGTATTCTAATGAGCAAAGTCTCAAGAAAAAAAATATCTACAAGGGCCTTATATACACTTGTCAAGTTTTCCAAATAGGTGTTTTCACAAAAATTTTCCTAAAATGCAACTACATGCTATGATGCAACTAACATATATAAAACCTAATGCATATGCTTCTATCAACTAGTATGCCATATAAACTAAATGCAACTCCTAAAATCACATTGGTTTATACCGCATCAACCAAAATAAAGCCACATAGTCATTAACATAGAGAGTAAAAAGGAAATTGGAAAGATCATACCATGCGGTCTTTATATTCCTCAGGCCTCGGATGTGGCGTAGTCGATCCAATGTGATAAGGGGACAAAAAAACACAAGTATATACACAATATACAATTCTACACTACAAAGGAATGAACATGTTTTTGGATTTTTAAATTTTTCAAATTTTTATGAATTTTTCAATTTTTATCATTTTTTATTTTAGAAGTTAAGTTAGAATTTCCCATCCCCACACTAGTATGGGCATTGTCCTCAATGGCCAATACGATATAAAATTATGCAATGTAATCTATATGAATATGCATGATTTCTATACTAACATGCAAACTATATGACATATATATAAGTGATGCAATCTAATCTACCCTATATGATTCATGCTTTATATTGTTCGGGGAGCTAATTTAAATTAACTCACATTTCTTTTGTGTGAACTTCCCCAAACCAAGTAAGACACTATTTCTAGTATAAAAATAGGGGAGTTCATGCACAAGGAAAGGATGCAATGCATGAGTCCTAATTGTCATTTTGGATTTTTCAATTGGGAACAAAATATGACACCTCCATGGAACCGAGGTGGGAGTCCTTTAAATATTGCTAAGACTCAAAACAAATACGCAAGATAAAGATTAAAAACATGATATAAATACAAAGCTAAAGGAGGTGTAGGAAACTCATAATGGAATGGGTTAAAGTCAAGTAATCAACCCCACACTTGTGGTATCCTCCAATAATCCTTGTCAACCCTCAATTGTCGCTCATTGAGACATCCTCATCACCGGCATCATTTCCGTCACCATCATCGTCACTTTCATCATCAATTTCTTCATTATCTTCTTCATCATCCACCTCCATTGACCGGAGGATTCACCACTTTCATCATCATCATTGGAACTTGAACTTTTCTCTTCTTCTTCTTGGCATGAATCACTACCTTCCCCGTCTTCAACAACAACAACCTCCTTTCCATTACCGACTTGACTATCCATTTCGGCATCTTGAGAAGCACTTGGGAAGAATACTTCCTTATCCGCCCAACTAGGCAAAGGACATGAAGGATCAAGAAGTCCTTGCCTAGCTAGATGTAGTAGGGGTGGATATTGGGCTCGGTAAGCATTCACCCGATCATCGTGAGCTTCTTTATGCATTTGTTGCATTAATTGGGTCAAATCGTCGTTGCCTACCATGACATTAGAGCCACTCAGTTTAAATTCTTGGTAGGCAAAGGGATAGGGTGGAGTCACAATGGTGGAGGAGGAGGGCTTTGCAATTAGATCCCTATGTTGCTTAATTATTACCTCGGCTTCCTTGGAGACGGGCAACGCTCAACCACACCTAATTTTCTCAAGGCATCTTGACATATAAACTTGGTAACCACAATAGTCTTTTTAGCAAGGGATAAAAATGCAATCCTATGCTCATCGGTTAAGAAAGTTACCTCCGGAAAATTTGACAATTGTTCTACAACCGGAGTAGATGTGGTTGGATCACTAGGATCACTACCAAAGCCTTAGATGCAAGAAGAGCTTGTTGCCTTTTTGATAAATTTTGAGTTTTGGGTGCCTTGGTTCCGCCTTTGGTCCTTGCCATTGTATTCTCCTTCTCAAATTGGTATAAACAAACCAAGATTTTGCTTGAACGTTCCTTGCTTCTTCAAACTTCAACCAATTCCTCAACCATTTTAGGATTTTCGAATTTTTGCCCAAACCCTAGAAAATCGATTCCATTGGTGAGGAATTTGATGTTTAGATGGTCTTTTGTTGATAAAGGAGTGATTTAATCTTGTTTTGAGCAAGTTTTGTTTGGATGGTGGTGAATTTTGTTGAGGAATTGGTGTTTTTGAATGGATTGATTAATGGTTTAAGTGGGAGAAAATGTATGTGTTTGTGTTTTTGAAAGATAGAAATGAATTGGGAAGGAAGGGGTTGTCCCGTGTTTTGTTTAAGTATAGGCCTGGGGCGCTCGGATCAGACTCGGGACGCGCGGATTGTCTTACAGGACGTCCTAAAATAACAAATTGGTGCCAGGACGCGGGGATTCCTTTCAGCTCGAGCGGATTTCTGAGGGGACGCTCGGATCATTTCTGGGACGTGCAGATTTTTTTACAACAAAAATTTCATCAATTTTGAACCTTCCTAGGACGCGCGGATCTAGGTCAAGACGAGCGTCCTAAAGCTGATCTGCGCAGATTTCCTTAGAGGAGGTTTTATTCAAAGTAAACTGTCCCAGCTCCCACGTCCTATAGCCAGGATGCGCGGATTGATGCTGGGGACGCTCGGATGCTCTTCAGCTCCCACGAGCTCATGTTTGCTCGTGGGGATTCGTTTTCCCATGTCATTCTTTCTTCCTTTCCTTTGTTAAATGTTGTGGGTGCACTACAAAGGCTTGGTTAGACTAGGCATTTTCCATCCCCATACTTAATCAAACACTACACATCAAAACACGCTAAAATACCTCCCTCACTTGCTCTCATGTCAAAAATCTTGATCAAAGCATAAAAATGCAAATCCAAAAATGACAAAGATGCAATAAAGGAAATAAAATGCGAGTTAAGGGGTTAGAATATTTACAAATGGTGGTTTAGGGAGGACTCCACCAAACTCTCATTCTTGGATGAGATGTCAAGGGGGCAAAGCCAAGGTGTTGTTGATGTTGCTCAACACCTTGTAGATGTAGTCGAAGGCTTGCTCATTTTCATGATAAAGATCTTGCGTAGACCTTTGTGCATTGTTTTCTTTATTGTTGTAGTCCGAGTCAAAGTGATGACAAGGATCAACAAAGCCTTGGTCTAAGGTAATAGCATTTCCAGTATAAGGATTGACCAATCATTCAAATTCATCGTCCCATAGACCACAAACTTCACTAGCTTGTTCTCCAATGATGTCATGAGTTGATAAGAGAAACTCTTATTTCTTGTTGTCATGGCCAATGAGGCCTTATTCATTACTTGTCATGATGGGTGAGCTACTCAAGCTCTCATTGTTGTTGTTGAAAATTCCATGCTCTCCGAATAGAGCTACTTGAAGGTTATCCACTTTCTCCTTCCATATGGGTGGTGTTTCTTTACCCATGGCTTGATCTTTGCATAGAGATTCTAACTTCTTTCTATCGCTTTCTCGGCTATAGTGATCGACCATGAAGCATGGCTCATGTAATCGGGGAGCTCTCATTATTTTATCAAGATTGAAAGTAATTGTCTCAACCCCTACTTCAACTGTGAGCTCTCCATGTTTCACATCGATTACCGCTCCCGCGGTATGCAAGAAAGGTCTTCCTAAGATGATAGGAATGTTGGAATCCTCCTCCATGTCTACAATGACAAAGTTTACCGGGATGAAGAATTTGCCAATTCTCACGGGAACATCCTCCCATACCCTTAAAGGTATATTTGTTGATCAATCCGCCATTTGAAGAGTGATGTTGGTGCATTTGAGCTCTCCCATTCCTAGCCTCTTACATACCGAGTATGGCATGACACTTACACTTGCTCCAAGATCGCATAATGCCTTGTTGATTGTAGTGTCGCCAATGGTACATGGAATAGAAAAACTTCCCGGATCTTTGAGTTTTGGATGGGAACTCCCTTGAAGAATAGCACTGCTCACTTTGGTAAAGACAATAGTCTTTAACTTTTAGATGGATTTCTTCTTGGTAAGAATTTCCTTCATGTACTTTGCATAAGCCGGAACATGATTGATCAATTCCGTGAATAGGATTGAGATTTCTAAGTTCTTCAAAATTTCCATGAACTTTCCAAGTTGCTCATCAAGCTTTGGCTTAGCTTGGCGACTTGGGAATGGAAGTCTAATCACAATAGGATCCTTTTCCTTGGCCTTCTCTTTATTCTTCTTCTTTGAAATTTCATTGATAGTAGGATCTACCTCCTTAAAGCTCTCCACAAATCTTAGCTTTTCAATAGCGTCCATAATATTAATATAGTGTTTAAATGCACCAATTTTCCTCTCTATTTTCATGTTTTCCGACTCGATTTGAGTCGGTTTTATGTGTCTTGCATTGCATTTTGTGGCCCGATTCCCTAGTCTATGATATCATGCCCGTCTCGTAGGATTTGGAGCGGAAATGGAAGATTCGGACCAAGCAAGTCCTTTAGATAGACTAAGCATGAAGAAAGAGGAGGAATTGCTAAGAAGGTACTCCCATCCAGTAGGCCGGTAGCCGGTCAGCCGGCTAGGACTACCTATACACTTGACATTTTGGTTTTTTTGGTGGAAAGTTACAGCGAACTCCCAGCCGGTGATAGCACCGGCAGCCGATCATCCGGCTGGGAGAACAAGAGGAAGGAAGAAATTAAGCAAGTTACAGAGAACTCCCAGCCGGTGCTAGCACCGGCAGCCGGCCACCCGGCTGGGAGTACAGGCCAATCACATAAGTCAAACTAAGAGAGGAAAAAGTCAAGATGCATTCCCAGCTGGTGGACCACTGGCAGAAGACACCTGATGATTGATTTCAAGAGATTTCTTCCAGTGAACTCCCAGCCGGGCCAAGCACTGGCAGCCGGCCCACCGGCTGGGAGTACTATTCCGCATTTTGAAGCCTCTTTGTAATTTTCACCCTAATTGTATGCAACATATAAATACCCCCTTCCTTAATCATTTTTGACACACAAACCTAGATCTGAAACTTTCCTTTAATTTATGCAATCTTTCCTTCATAAAAGCACTAATATTTCCTTAATCAATATTAATTACTTAGTAAAATTAGCCTAGTAGTAGTTATTATCAATTGTTTACATTTGGCTATTGGATTGTATTTTGGAGATATTGAAGAATTTCTTCCTTAATTCAATCAGAGTATCAATATTCCTTATTGTTGGTATAATTCTTCTCTTTATTTACTTTGTTTATTCAATAATTCACATCTCCCTTTGATAATTAGTGATTGTTCATCTTCTTATAATGTTTGTTGCCATGTTTGCTTGCTTTTACTCATTTGTTTACATTTACTTTGTAACCATGTGTGAGTAGCCTCCCACTAGGGTTTAGGGGGAACCTAAGTGAGGGTTTAGGTCAATCAAATGGGTTGTTAATATGTGTTTTGGGTGGAAATATAATTGTTCATAATCATGCATTGAAGGTGTTTGTTGAATTGTGTGTATGAAAGTTCATACCTTTCTACAATTTTGCTTAGCTTCTTTATGAATGAGAGTTTGTATTGTTGCTTGATAGAATGTTTATGAAGAGATAGGATACTAAATGATGATTCTTGTGTCCATCTTAAGATAAGGTTAGGAAATTAACTTGCTTTCTTCATTATTTTCTACCCGGAAACCCTTTGACACATATTTGTTGACCAACCTTGCTTAGGGGAACCCAACTACCCTAGTTCTTCAAATCAATCATTTACACATCTTGCTAATCACTCGTTTTAGTTCGAATTTAGTCATTAGTTTAGAATCAATCTTTCTTGTTTTCCGACTAAACTAGACTCGTATTAAATTGAGTATACACCCCACCATCCTCGTGTTTTGACCCTGTTTTATACTACCTAAACTAGGTTTACAAATATTGTTGATGGTAAGGATTGATGGCTATAGACTTACTAATCAAATGGCGCCGTTGCCGGGAATGGCGTTAGGTTATATTTAGTTTATTAAGAGTCTTAGCTTTAGTTTTATCTCACTTGTTAGTTTGCTTTAGTAGTTGTGTGCTTCATCGTAGAGTGTGTGATTTCTTGCCCTCCCCTAATGTGTAAAAATACTAGGAGACTAACGGTTTGTCGAGTGCATGCATAGGAGGAACCATCAACCTCTACTTTTCAATCCCGACCCCGAAAGGTTTTTTAGGACCTTGAGGACAAGGACCCTTGATAGAGTTCGGAACCATCCTCAAGCAAACATAGACCAACCAAACCCACACACCATACCAATCATTGACACTACAACCCCACTACAATCAAACGACATAATTGAGACCCCAATAGAAAACCCATTTCACAACATTCAAATTCCAACTCCACCTCAATAACCACCACCTCCAATGGCTTTACGTGATCACAATCGTCCTAACCATAATGATTCTTGTAACCCGATTAATTTTGGCACCATGGCTCCTAACAACTTTGAGATGCACCCCGCCCAAGTGGGGTTGATTGAAAAAAATTTGTTCGGGGGACACATCGAAGAAGATGCTCATGCTCACGTACGAAAGTTCAAGAGAAAGGTCTCTATGATGAAGAAGAACGGGGTATCCGAAGACACTCTAAGGATGATGTTGTTCCCATTTTGTTTGACGGGTAAGGTGGACCGGTGGTTGAATATTCACCCTCCGGATACATTCACAACATGGGACGCTTTAGCCAAGGCGTTCATGGCCAAGTACTATCCGTCATCCAAGACCGCCATGCTTCGAAATGAAATTCACACTTTCCAACAAGAAGATGGGGAATACTTGGGTGAAGCATGGGATATATATCAAGACCTTATTGCTAGTTGCCCTCACCACGGGATTCCCGAGTGGTATGTCACCCAAACCTTCTTCCAGACCTTGTTGCCTAGAACTAAAGAAATGGTGAATGCCTCCGCGGGAGGGGGATTCGACCATTTGAATGATGAGGAAGGGACGACATTGATCAAGAAAATGGTAGACTCGGAAGCCAAATATGGATCAAGGGGAAACATGCTTAGGAGAAATGGCAAATACCCTAAGGAGAACTCTTCTAGTTCAAATGCCGAGAAATATGCTAAGCTTGATCTTCTTACCAGGAAACTTGAGAAATTGCTAAGGAACCAAGTTCATCAAGCTACCACCTCACATGTTCCACCCACGGAGGAGGTAGTCCAACTTTCACCTTGTCAGCTATGTGGGGGAAATGGTCACATCGTTGACATGTGTGCTAACAACTACAATGGGGGGTATGAGGAGAATGTCCAAGATGTTAATGCCTTTCAAAGCTACAACAACAATACAAGACCACCAAGACCACCCTACAACAATCCCAATGTCTACAACCCAAACACCAACTTCTACCATCCGAGTTTGAAGAACCACCCCAATTTTAGCTACAAGAGTACCAATGTTCAAAACCCACAACACCTTCAACCCCAAGCCCAAAATAATCCACCCGGATTTTCTCAACCAAGGGGTGGATACTCAAACCAAAGAAATAACCCCGGAAATCAAAACCAATGGCCCACCAACAATCAAAACCAAAACTATGGGAACCTACCTCAAGGTTACCAAGATTTTGGAGGCAATCAAAAGAACCAAGGGTTCTATCAAGGGAACCAAGTGAATCAAGCTAATCAAGGGTTTGGGCAAGGGTATGCTCAAGGGTTTCAAGATCAAGGTCAAGGACCAAACTTCAACAACAATGGCCCTAGAGGGAATTATCAGGGGGGACAAGATCCCAACACTCGGAATGACTCTGGGTTTCCTTTAGCCCTCGCCAACCAACCTTATCAAAAACCCTAAGGCGACCCCTCTTAAAATGAACTTATGAGGTTAGTAAAGAACATGCAAATGCAACATAGCTAAGACATGGCTAATTTCATCAAGGCTACTCAACAAGAAAATGCTAATCAACGACTTGCCCATCAAAAGGAAATGAGGGAATTGGAGGCACGATTGGCTTCTCATGCTCTTTATAACCCTCATAAGCCACCCGGTGGTTTGTTAGATCAAGGGCAAAGCTCCAAGGATGCCTCAACTAGCCACCAAGCTCATGCGGTGGTATTGAGAAGTGGGATAGAGCTTGAAGACCCATACAAGCATCTTGAGATAGAAGTCGATGCGGATCCCAAGAGAAAACGGACGGACATGAATGGTGGAAGGGAAAGCCCACCGATGACACCCTCGGCTAGGATGAGTGAAGCTAAAAAAGGGAAGAAGACATGAGGAGTACCGTCAAGTGAGAAAACACAAGTGGAAAGGGATGTTGACGGTTTGGTTGAGGATTTGCCTTATGAAGAAGGAAGAGGTGCAGATGCTACCGAGGAAGTACTTTTACAACCTACTACTAAGGTAACAAAGAATGTGAATCCCCCAAAGGTATATCCCAATTCTCAACTTGTTTCTCATATTCCATATCCCTCAAGAGCCATAAATAGTAGGGAAAACTTCAAGTATGCCAAGTTTTGTGACATGCTTGAGAAACTTGAAGTAACCCTACCCTTTATGGAAGTGATTTTTTTTTTTTGGGGAAAATGTAAGTTCTCATTAAAACCAAATTGTCCCATACATACAACTTCTAAATACATCCATCAAACATAAAGAAAACTAGACTCAATGACATCGAAGATACTCTACCCAAGACAAGGCAGAGTTACTACGACTTTTGATATCACATTGAGCTAATCTCATTCTAACATCAGAAACAACCTTTCTTACTAGACACTTTGGCCTGGGAACATACCCCTCAAGCCTACAACAATTCCTACAATGCCATAAATGATACATCAGGCACGCCAAAATCACTGCCAGTACCTTCTTTTTACAAGCAGCAGCTTGTCTATAATTTATCCACCAGCTGATGCAGTCCTGCGTTGGCAGCTAGACCTTACACCAATCTGCAACCAGGGAATGACATTGAGCACTGTAAGGGCATAAGAAGAACAGATGATCAATGCTCTCTTCCTGCAACCCACACAGGAAGCACGTATTGCCCTGCACTATATGCATTTTCAGTAGCCTGTCAAGAGTCAAGAGCCTCCTATGAGCTATCAACCAACAACAAAAGGAATGTTTTGGTATAATCCAATCATTCAGCATCCAAGGGAACCATGGCACCAAAGCCCCATCAGGTTTTAGCCATTGATACCCCGCTTTTATAGTATAATGCTCCATACTCGTCAAGGATAAAAAATAAGGTTTGAGAAGCTGCTTCACCTGGCACACACTCCTCCAAGCCCAACTACAACCACTGCCAGGATTATAGTCCCACCAAGAAGACTGTTTTATATAAACAGCATGCACTCATCTCACCCAAAGGTGATCCTCTTTATTGGCAATCCACCAAACATACTTGCCCACATTTGCAATGTTCCACACAGTAAGATCTCTGAAACCCAAACCACCTTGCTTCTTAGGTGTACATACTTGAGCCCAAGAAACTAAGGCAGGACTTTCTTTCTTATCACTACCATGCCACAGGAACTTCCTGCAAATTGCCTCAATCTTAGAGATGACAGACTTGGGCAAAATAAAGATCCTTGCCCAGTAGCTGTGAAGAGAGCTCAACACAGACTGAATAAGCACCACTCTCCCTGCATAGGAGAGTTTTCTAGACCCCAACCCTCTAAGTCTATCCACCATCTTCTCAATCAAACATTGACAATCCATAACATATAGTCTTTTTGGAGACACAGAAACACCTAAATAGGTGAATGGCACAGTCCCTCTCTTCATCCCAGTAGATAGTTCAATGTCTCTAACCACATGATCCTCCATACCATTACAATAGAATCTCGACTTGTTACAGTTCATCGCCAGGCCAGTAGTTCTAGAGAAAAAGTCAAAAGCTTTCAGCAGCAGACCAATGGACCCCCTCTCACCCTTGCAAAAAAGAATGAGGTCATCAGCAAAGCAAAGGTGAGAGAGCTGAACCCTATTACACAATGGATGAAACTTGAATTTTCTATGCTTCTGCACCACCACCAGAACCCTACTCAAATACTCAAGGCAAATGGTGAAAAGGAGAGGGGAAAGAGGGTCCCCCTGCCTGAGCCCCCTTTTGCCCTTGAAGAAACCAAATGTCTCACCATTAAGAGCAATGGAATAAGAAGGAGTAGAGATGCATTCCATTAACAACTTACAAATATGAACTGGAAACCCCAAGGCTGCTAACATGTTCCCAACAAAATCCCACTCCACTGAATCATACGCTTTTTGAAGATCAAGCTGCATCATGGCCCTGGGAGAGTAGCACTTTCTATTATACAGTTTTATCAAGTCCTGGCAAACAAGAATGTTCCCCACAATATCTATGCCTTTAATGAAAGCTCCTTGAGAAGGACTGATGATATCAGGGAGAATTTGCCCAATTCTGTTGCAAAGAACTTTGGACAAACATTTATAAACTGTATTACAACACGCAATGGGTCTAAATTGTAATACAGTCTCATGCATAGACACCTTAGGAACAAGGGTAATGATAGTATTGTTGCATTGTTTAAGGAGCTTCCCATACTTAAAAACATTCTGGATAGCAGCAATCACCTCACCTTCAACAAGATTCTAATTATCCTTGAAAAACTGGTTGCTGAAACCATCAGGGCCAGGAGCTTTGTTCCCAGGTATAGAGAACATTGCTTCTTTAATCTCAGCTCCAGAGATTGGACCATTCAGAATCTCACAGTGCCTAGCAGTGAGACACTTCCCATGCTGCACCACCTTCCTATTTATAGGGCAAACATTCTTTGAGGTACCCAACAAAGAAATATAATAATCCTCAAAAGCTTTTTTTATGGAAGTGATTTTGAACATGCCAACTTACTCAAAATTTTTGAAAGATATCTTGACTAAGAAAAGGGTCTTAGGTGACAAAGAGATAGTGGAAATGGAAGAGGCATGTAGTGCTAATATCCTTAACAAGATGCCCACTAAACTTGGCGACCCGGGAAGCTTTTCAATCCCATGTATAGTTGGTGGTGTTCCTATATCAAGAGCTCTTTGTGACTTGGGAGCAAGTGTGAGTGTCATCCCTTTAAAAGTTGCAAATAAAATTGGCATTCATACTCTTGCTCCTACTACTATGACTCTCCAATTAGCGTATAGGTCCGCCCTTTGGGGGGTGCTTGAGGAGTACCCGTCAAGGTTGGAAAGCTTTTGATCCCGGCCGATTTTGTTGTCCTTGACATCCCGGAGGATAGTCATACCCCCATTATCCTAGGTAGGCCATTTTTGGTTACCGGAGGAGTGCTTATTGATGTGAATAATGGACGGCTAACCTTCCGGATTGAGGGCAACAATGTCGAGTTTAACCTCCCACATTTGATGAAAGGACCCAAAGTTGAAAGGTTAAGCACTATTGAAGTTATTGATGAGGTAGTTCACGAAGTGATCCGAGAAGAGGCGGAGATGGAAGAGGTTTTTCAAATATCCCTACATGATGAAGCAATAAAAGAAGATCATGATGTAGATGATGAGCTTTTGAAGAAGGTGGAGGGCCTTCTCCCTCCAAAGGTACAACGCAAGCCTTTACCTCCCTCGCTCAAGTATGCTTTCCTTGATGAGGGGGAGGCTTACCCAGTGATCATAAATGCTAATCTTAGTGAGTCACAAAAAATGAAACCTTTTAAAAATTTTGAGAACTCACAAAGGCTCACTTGGGTATAGCATAGATTACATAAAGGGGCTAAGTCCAAGTCTATGTATGCATAAAATCATTCTAGAGGAGGGGAGCAAGCCCAAGGTCGATGGTCTTAGGAGGATAAACCCTAAAATGGCCGAGGTCATTAAAAATGAAGTTTTGAAATTACTTGAGGCCGGGATTATCTATCAAATACCGGATAGCAAGTGGGTGAGTCTGGTTCACGTGGTACCCAAGAAGGGAGGGGTGACCATGGTTGAGCAAGAAGACGGGACTTATCTACCCACTAGGCCGGTTACGGGATGGCTAATGTGTATCGACTATAGAAAACTTAATTCCGCCACCTTTAAAGACCATTTCCCGATCCCCTTTATAGACCAAATGCCCGAGAGGCTTGCGGGACATGCGTATTATTGCTTTCTCGATGGTTACTTCGGGTTCTTCCGAATACCAATTCACCCGGAGGACCAAGAGAAAACGACTTTTACATGTCCTATAGGAGTCTATGCATATCGTAGAATGCCATTCGGGTTGTGCAATGCACCCTGCACCTTTCAAAGGTACATGATGGCCATCTTTTCGGACTTTCTTGAGAAAAGCATGGAAGTCTTCATGGACGACTTTAGTGTCCATGGAGACTCCTTTGATCGTGGTCTAGTCAATTTGACTACTGTGTTGAAGAGATGTGAGGAGCACAACCTTGTCCTAAATTGGGAAAAATGCCATTTCATGGTAGAGGAGGGGGTTGTACTTGGTCACGTTATCTCTAGAAGGGGTATTTAAGTCGATGGTGCTAAGGTTTCCGTGATAGAAAACTTGTCACCTGCTTCCAATGTGAAGGGAGTGAGGAGTTTTCTAGGCCACGCCGGATTCTATAGGCGTTTCATTAAGGACTTTTCAAAAATAGCAAAGATATTGACTTTATTACTCCTCAAGGATGTGCCTTTTGTATTTGATAAACCTTGTCTTGAGTCTTTCAATAGGCTGAAGGAAGCATTGGTCACAGTTCCAATAATTCGGGCCCCAGATTGGAACCTCCCTTTCGAGATTATGTGCGACGCGTTGGATTTTGCGGTAGGCGTGGTATCAGGACAAGTGGTTGACAAGAGACATCATGTCATCTACTACACTAGCAAGACCCTTGACCAAGCGCAATGTAACTATTCAATGACCGAAAAGGAGATGTTGGCCATTGTGCATGCCATTGAAAAGTTCCGGCAATACTTAGCTGGCTCCAAAGTGGTGGTGTATACCGATCACACCGCTTTGAGACAATTGATGGTGAAAAAAGATGCAAATCCGGGACTCTTAAGGTGGATCCTATTATTTTAAGAATTCGATTTGGAGATCAAGAACAAGGCCGGGTCGGAAAGTGTTGTTGCCGACCACCTATCAAGATTGACCATTGAAGACCATGTAATTCAAGACAAGAGTGCACCGATTAATGAATGGCTAAGGGAAGATAGCCTAATGGAAATTAGCACCAAGACTCCTTGGTTTGCGGATCTTGCAATTTATCTAGTGAGTGGTTTCATACCGGATGAGATGGAACCGAGAGAAACGAGAAAGTTGAGACATGATGCCAAGCGGTAATTTTGGAATGATCCCCACTTGTTTCGCAACTGTGGGGATGGAATGTTCCGGAGATGTGTTTCTAGAGAGGAGGGCTTGGAGATTGTTGACCGAGTGCACAATTCCGCTTATGGAGGACATTTGGCCACCTCAAGAACCATTGCCAAGATCCTCCAAGGTGGATTTTATTGGCCCTCCATGTTCAAAGACATCCATTACTTGGTGAAATCGTGTGATGCATGCCAAAGAATCGGGAATATCGGAAAAAGGAATGAGGTGCCCCTCACAAACATATTGGAGATTGAGCTCTTTGATTGTTGGGCATAGACTTTATGGGACCTTTTCCCAACTCTTGTGGGAATGAGTATATATTGGTGGCGGTAGACTACGTGTCCAAATGGATTGAAGCGGTGGCATCTCTTACCAATGATCGCAAGGTCATCATGAAACTTTTCAAGGGAACAATTTTTCCAAGGTTCGGGACTTCGAGAGTGGTTATAAGTGATGGTGGATCCCATTTCCGCAAGAGTACCTTCAAAGCATTACTAGAGTCACATGGAGTGCGGCATAAAACCGAACTTGCCTACCACCCTCAAACTAGTTGGCAAGTGGAGGTTTCTATCCGCCAAATCAAAGCTATCTTGGAAAAAGTGACTAGCAAGAGCCGGAAAGATTGGTCCCAAAAGCTCCCGGATGTGTTATGGGCCTTGAGAACGGCTTACAAGACACCTCTTGGCACAACGTCCTATAAGCTTGTGTATGGCAAGGCATGTCATTTGCCCATTGAGCTAGAACATAAGGCTTGGTGGGCTCTCAAAGAAATGAATTTTGACTTTGATTCCGCCTGAGAGTTCCGATTTCTCCAAATAAATGAGCTTGAATAATTGAGGTTCGAGGCTTATGAGAGCTCCAAAATCTACAAAGACCAAACAAAGAAATGGCATGATGCCAAGATCATGAAGAAGGATATAAATATGGGAGACCTTGTTCTCCTTTTCAATTCCAAAGTTAAGGTGTTCCCAGGCAAGCTTAAATCGAGGTGGTCGGGACCCTTCAAGGTGATGAACATATTCCCTTACGGTGCCTTTGAGCTTTGGAGTGAGGAAGGTGGGACCTTCAAAGTCATTGGGCAACGAAACAAACGCTACTATGAAGGAGATGACAAAGGTCCGATTGAAGTGCTCTACCTCGGGGAACCCCTTCCCGAGGAGGAGAAAAGTTAAAAATTTTGAACAATGACTTGGTTTGGTGGAGTTCCTCAAGAACCACCACTTGTATATAGCATGCATCTAGATAGATAATGAGAATTTTGGGACAATTGTACTTGACAATTTAATTGATGACGGGATGTCATCATGAAGGATTTGGGAATTTGATGAAGAACAAGTGTGTGACCTTCAATTGGCCTTTTCCCGACTTGATGAGTCGGCTTGGAAAGATGAAAACACGCGTATCGAGGCCAATTGATGATGTGAAATAAAACTAGGGGCATATTGAAGAAAATGAGAGTAAAGCGAACTCCCAGCCGGGGTATCGGCAGCCGGTCCTGTGACCAGCTGGGAAGTTCCTAGAAAATTTGAAGAAAAAATTGAGAAATGAAGAGGAGGTGACTCCCAGCCGGTAGGCCGGCAGCCGGTCCCCCGGCTGGGAGTACATATACAAGTCAAATGGCGGAAAAAGGGAAGAAATGGGGGTGCCAGCCGGTAGGCCGGCAGCCGGTCCACCGGCTGGGAGCACCCCATAAAGGAAAATATGACGTAAAATTGAAGGAGAGGACTCCCAGCCGGCAGGCCGGCCCAACGGCTTGGAGAACATTTGTGAGCAACTGAGGATTAGGGTGTACTCCCAGCCGGGGTACCGACAGCCGGTCCCTGGGAGTTCGCTGTAAGTTTTTAAGATTTTTGATATTTGGCTTGTACTACCAGCCGGGGCACCGGCAGCTGGTCTTCAGACCGGCTGGGAGTACCCTGACGGGTCATTTATCTCAAAAAACACCAAAATTTCCTCATAATTTTGCACGACACCCACAACCTACAACCCTTCTCCCTCTATCCTTCAACTTTTCTTCCCCAAACCACCACCCACCGCCTCCAAACACTAATCAAACACCAACAATCAATCACAAACTTCATCCCCTCCATTAACGCTCTCTCAAAAACACTAATGGCACCCAAAAAGAGAGTTAGAAAGGGGGATTTAGCTTTGCAACAAGCCGAGTTGGTGGCGGCCGCGGCATCCGACATGAGTCCCGATCCGGCATTCCCGGATCTCAAGTTTTCTTTCGTCACAACGAAAGGTAAATTCGTACTTTTCAAACAATGCCCCTTTACCCCAACTCGTTTTATTGATAGACAATTTATGCGAGAGCTAGAGTTAGACGGAGTGACCCATGATTTATTTGAGGGTATTGGTATGAAGTTTATGTATAATATCCATGAAATGACCCATTCCCGTCTCACTTGGGAATTTCTGACCTCACTACGAATTGACAAACACCGCCAAAACCAAAAAGTCGCCTTTTTGCATTTCCGGTTAATGAATAAGGATTACTCCTTGACCCTACCGACTTTTGCCTCTCATTTTGGGCTAGACCCAAGCCCTCCTCACAAAGCTCCCGAAACATTTGATCATAGGGATCTATGGAAGGCTATCACCGGCCTTGATGATAACCCCTGCTTCAAAAGAGCGGCCAACATGGTTCATAATGTCGCGATAAGAATTTGGCATCGGTACATGGGGTGGACCATTTTCGGCCGTGATAAGAATCACAACTTCCGAACGAAGGAGTTGGAAATTCTCGGGTCTTACCTTTGTTCCAACCCCACTACCTTCAAGATTGACATCGCTCACCATTTGGCCCTACACCTTTACCGCTTGAGAAACTCCCCGGGCCAATCGACTCAAGTTGTGGTGGGTGGACTCATTACCCACCTCGCCAAGCGGCTAATTCGGAAGCTTAGCTTGAGCTGGATGAACTACATCATGGGGGAAACAATGTTGACAAAAGATTATATCCAATACACTCTGAATTGGATCAAGAGAAACCTCAATGATAACCAAAACTACTGGCAAATCCGAGTTAGTGGAGTGGATAGAAATTCGATTCCCCTCCCCAATCCCAACAAAATGAAGGTAGTGCCAAACTCACCGCACTACCTACTTGAAATTGAGGCGGAAGAAGATACCACCACCGCCCAACAATAAAATCCAAACCTTCTCTATGCGCGTGAGCGTCCTCCCGTACCCGCAAGACCCACTTTGCGGTACGCTATGCCTTCCTCCCCTTTCTTTCCCGGTCCTTTCCAACAAGGGGAAGGGCCCTCTAATCACCAACCACAACAACCACCTGCCCTCCACGATGACCTCATCTCTTTCATGGAGGAGATGAAGATTAGCATGGCAACCGCCACTACTGAGTGGCTTGGTCTTCAACAAAGGATGGACCAAACCTACTATGACCTCTTGCTGGGTCAATTTCCGGTCTATGATGATTACCAACGGCGGGGATACAATCACCCCTCCGGCCTCCACCCCTCATACTATCTAGCTCCGAATGGTGGATATCCAACGGACGGGACCTATCTCTACGGTGACATCAACCTTCGTCCCGACTACTATAGTGCTCCCGTCTTCCCCACCCCGCCTCCCACTCATGGGGAGGGACACGACACTAGATGGTTCGGGGGTGCTCCCTCCATCTTTGGGGAGGGAGACACTAGTGGCTCGGGAGGGAACACGGGGGTGTTCATGGACATGACTACGGAGATGGGGGTCTTCGGCTCGAATATGCCGATGAGTGCGGGGGACTTCATCCGCGAATCCGAGTTTGGAGCTGGGAATGATGAAGATGATGATAATGATGATGGTGATGACGATGATGAGGACGACTTGTCCTATAAGGCCTAGTAATGATGGCCCTCTTCTCTCCCTCACAATCCAAATGCCAAGTATGATTCCCTAAATCCAAACTTCTCATTCATACTTCAATTTCGTATGCATTTATTTAAATGTATAATATGCAGGATAGTCATTCATCTAGTTGCATTCATTTAGACTTGTATTAGGTTTCAATTTTGTAGAATATTGTCACACATAGTAATTGCATTCATTTAGCATAGCTTGCATCGTTATTTCAATATTGCATGTAGCCTAGTTCATGCATTGCATCCCCATTTAAAACCACAAAAAATCGAAAAATTGAAAATTTCGCAAAAACACGCATCTTAATTTCCGAATCTCCTCCATACACTATGTACATAGATAAGTGTGGGAGGAGCCCCCCCCCACCAAAAAAAAAATGTTATTTAATTTTGAAAAAAAAATCCCAAAATACAAAAACAAGTTGTTTATTTTGAAACAAATTAACAAAAATAAAAAAAGATGTTATTTGCTTTTCCATTTCCTCCCTACATTTGGTTCCATCGAGGATGATCTAAGTCTTAAGTGTGAGGAGGGAAATATCTACTTCGTATATATTTGCAAATAATGTACATTTGTTAATAACTTGTAAATTTGACAAAATTTCAAAAAATCCAAAAAAAAAAAATAGAAAAACCTTCAAAAAAAAATCACAAAAATATTGCATTATATATATATGTTTGTTTGTTGGCTAACCTTTGGCATTGGCATTGAACATTTGAGGCAAAAAGGAGCTAGAAGACCGCTTGGTAAACTCGTTATAATTTCTTACTCCTTTACCGTTCTTTCTTTATATATCTTGTATATTTGAAGGAGGATGGGATTTTGTGCCTTGGATGTTCCCTTGGGGGACTTTTGGATTGTTGGTGTTGATATGCTACTAGGTTTAGTCAAAACTGTTGCACGTCTCCTTTATGTCATTTCCATTTCTTGCATGCATAGTCTCACATGTATATATATGTTGTGTTTCCTTCTTGTTGCATTTAGTTTGTATATAATGTTATGCTTGAAATGTGGTCAAGGGAGGGAAGCATATACCCCAAGGATGAGTCAAGTCCCAATTGTGCCTTCCCCCTCCCCGTGGCTTGCACCCGTGTCCATAGGTTAGCCGTGGGAAATTTGGGACCCGACTAAGGAGTCTAGGCCGCCCTGTGAAACCATTGACCGTAGGCTACACTACTACAAATCCAGGCAACTACAACGCCCCTTTAACAACGCTTATTCACGAAAATCATGATAGACGTTGTAGAACGTATGGCGCGAATTTTACTAAAATTAATTACAACGGTTATGGTTATATAACCGTTGTTATAAGTTTTAACAACGGGTCAAACATGCACAACCGTTGTTAATAATTTGGCACAAAATTGGCGCAAAGTTGGTGAAAAGTAATCACTACGGTTTTTGTTTTACAACCGTTGTTAAAACATTTTAACAACGGTTTTTGTTTTACAACCGTTGTTAAAACGTTTTAACAACGGTTTTTTTTTTAACAACCGTTGTCAATACTTTTCATACTATAAACCACACAAACACAGATCATGCTACAGCCACAAAACACAAACCTTAACACAAACACAAACACAAACACAGACAAACACAAACACAATTAAACACACACTTTCTCATCGTCTCTTTCTCTCTTTGTCATCGTCGCTTTATCATCTCGCCGTCACTGTTGGTTTCATCGTCTCTTACTTTCTCTAATTATCAGGTAAATCTCGCCGTCACTGTTGGTTTCATCGTCATTATTTTCTTTTTATAATTATTTCATTTGCATGTATGTGTTTTTATCGATCATTATGTTATTTCTCTATGTATTATTCGCTTAATTAGCTAGTAAAACAAATTAAATAAAATAAAACAAAGAAGAAGCAAGATGATAGAGAGGAATGCATGATAAACTTGATTAATATACATATATATATATATATATATAAATACATAAATTAAAAAAAGAATTACATTAATAAAAAGAGAAAATTGTTGATTACAGCCTTTTAAAAATCACTTTTTGAAAATTACAGCCTTATAATTTTTTTTTTGAAAATTACATCCAAAATATTACTTTTCTTCTAAAATTGCACCAACTTGAGGTTTTTGGTGAATTTTGATGACGTTTTTATGATGTACCCTTTATTATTTGAGAGCCTACTTACCCAGATTTCTTACCTCTCCTTAACACAAACCAATTAATCACCCCAAACATCATAAAAACATCATCAAAATTCACCGGAAACCTCAAGTTGGTGCAATTTTAGAAGAAAAGTAATATTTTGGATGTAATTTTCAAAAAAAATTTTATAAGGCTGTAATTTTCAAAAAGTGATTTTTAAAAGGCTGTAATCAACAATTTTCTCTAATAAAAATGCAATTCTTATATTTTCATAGAGAGTCTTATTCTCTTCTATGATATCCGTCCTCTCCTCCTTAGCTATTTGGAGGTTCCGTTCAGCAGTTGCTATATCGTCATATAGCTGCAATAAATGCTGCTCTGTCAAGCCATCTTTTTTGGCGTCCTTCAATGCGGATCGAGCATCCACAAGGTAGCTCCTGAAACTGTCCTCAATGTGGAGCAACCGGCGGATGAAACTGTTGTTGTTCTCGATCATAGTAAGAGTCTTAAGGATGATATCATTCATTTTGTTGATGAAGTTTAGAGTTTGTTTGAAAGATTAATTAGGGTTTGTTTTAGCAGTTAGGGTTTGGAGATAGTGAGATAATGGAATGGTGGTTGAGATAATGCATGTATTTATACTAAGTAATGTGTGGTTTGAGTTGTTTTTTAATTAATATATGTTTAGGAAGTTGTGCCATAATCATCATCATATCTCTCTCTGCTGCTTCAAATCTTATTATAACCCTTCTCATTCCATATTGTCCATTCATATGCACAGGGATGGCAGTAATAATGCATGCATCAGAATTATAACGGGCCATAATTATGCATGCATCTAGTAATATTTAATTTAATTTAATTTTTATTTTTTTAAAACAAACAACAACGGTTATTGAGAAAAAACCCGTTGTCTTTAGTTATAACAACGGTTTTTTATATTACAACGGTTGTTATAACTTTCCCACCAAAATTGAGTCATACTTTCCACAACGGGTTTTTATACTTAAAACCGTTGTTAATAATTTTAACAACGGGTTCCTTAAGAAAACCAACCGTTGTTAAAACCTTTTACAACGGACGCTTTAACAACGTCCGCTTTTTTATATAACAACGGTTTTTAACCGTTGTTATAGCCTGTATCTGTAGTAGTGCTAGACCTAAGTCTCGACCTAGCTACTCATAAGTGAGAATTAGAGTCTCCTAGGGTTAGTACATTCATGCCCAACCCTCTTGTAGAATTGTGAGTAGGTCTCCTCGCCGGACATGTTATGTCTAGACGCATAAGTATGTTATTCCGTCCTTAGACTATGATTTGCATTCCATTTTTGTGCACAAGTTATGAAATAAAAATTTGTTTCCTCATGCATATGAACCTCGCATAGCCAAATAGCCTTGTTTTGTCCCTTCCGTTATCTCCCTTTTTGATTCACTCCCGTTGAGCTTTAGCCTCTCCATTTGGCAAACCCACTAAAATAGCTACATTCCATATCCACCCTTCCTTGATCAAGAATTGGTCGGTTTTGTAGTAGTGTTTTAGAAGGTGATTTGAGTCATAATGGTGGATACTGTACATATCCAGTTGGGTCGAAATTTGATATGAATTTGGCGCTGTATATAAATAAGAGGTTTTGAAAAGGAAATGAAAAACAAAAGAGGAAATTGGAAAAGTTTTGAAAAATACAAAAAAAGAGAAGTTGTGATTGTGAATACTTGTTTTAGAAAAAGAAAAAGGCAAGCAACACCCCTCCTCATCATTTAAAGGGGTAGAAAAAGTCGTTGCTAAATAAATGGGACATTTTATGTTCTTCCAAAGTGAGTTGGGTTTACACAATTTTTGCTTGATTTTGGGAAACCCAACTCTTGTTAGGGTGTAGACGTTGCTCATTTGTTGAAATAAGAGGAGTAGTTTCAAATTTTTCCAATTTGAGTTGGATTTATGCAATTTTTGCATAGTGTTGGTGATCAATTCTATGTTAGGGCATAGACGTGTCTCATTTGTTGCAATAAGAAGTGGGATGTGATGTGTCGACAATTCTTGATTTGAACTCCACATGTTCAAATGGTGCTTGCACCAAATCCCGTTTCGCCCTACTCCCGAGCCCCGTTACAACCCCCATTTCATGACTTGTTGCATTGTTACATTTTGCATTTCATTTGGATGGTAGGACGGTCTTACACACTAGATTGCGGGCACGTTCTCACGAATCGCAATAGGAGAGTGTTTTGGTTACTTTTTGTACAAAAACACCCGAAATTCAAATGAGAGATGAGTGGAAACCGTGAGGACGTCGTTGACTTAGGTCCCCTTAGGCATGGGTCTTTTGGTTGAATCTTGTATTGGTTTTGTAATTCTCGGAGGTCTAGTCTCTTTTCCCCCTTTCTCGCTCTAGAATCCGTTTCTTGAGCTTCATTGGACACATTAGGGTTGCCCGTGCCACGCTTAGAGAGTTGGCATCTCCATTGAGACTCTAAGACGGTATTTCCCGACCGAGACCATATTTTGAGCTAAAAATTCGGCCACTTGGATGAGAAAGTAGACCATTTTTGTTACATGCATTCTGTTACTTGTCTCTATTCTCACATGATTGGATGCATCACATTTTTCTTGCAAGCCCCCACTTGCCTTGCGAGTCGTGCCTTACCTCATAGGCATGGCTACGTGAGTTGAAGGGACGGAGGCGGCCCGTTAATTGCCTTTCATCGGATATTATTAGAGTAGCTAACCTACAGTCGAATACGGGTCTCGTTTTGGCCCATCCTCTTACTCGGGGACGGGTAATGTTTAAGTGTGGTGAGGTTGATATAGTGTTTAAATGCACCAATTTTCCTCTCTTATTCATGTTTTCCGACTTGATTTGAGTCGGTTTTAAGTGTCTTACATTGCATTTTGTGGCCCGATTCCCTAGTCTATGATATCATGCCCGTCTCACAGGATTTGGAGAGGAAATGGAAGATTCGGACCAAGCAAGGCCTTTGGATAGACTAAGCATGAAGAAGGAGGAGGAATTGCTGAGGAGGTACTCCCAGCCGGTAGGCCGGCTGGGACTACCTATACACTTGACATTTTGGTTTTTTGGTGGAAAGTTACAGCGAACTCCCAGCCGGTGCTAGCACCGGCAGCCGGTCACCCGGCTGGGAGAACAAGAGGAAGGAAGAAATTAAGCAAGTTACAGAGAACTCCCAGCCGGTGCTAGCACCGGCAGCCGGCCACCCGGCTGGGAGTACACTATTCCTCATTTTGAAGCCTCTTTGTAATTTTCACCCTAATTGTATGCAACATATAATACCCCCTTCCTTAATCATTTTTGACACACAACCCTAGATCTGAAACTTTCCTTTAATTTATGCAATTTTTCCTTAATTAAAGCACTAATATTTCCTTAATCAATATTAATTACTTAGTAAAATTATCCTAGTAGTAGTTATTATCAATTGTTTACATTTTGTTATTGGGTTGTATTTTAGAGATATTGAAGAATTTCTTCCTTAATTCAATCAAAATATCAATCTTTCCTTATTGTTGGTATAATTCTCCTCTTTATTTACTTTGTTTATTCAATAATTCACATCTCCCTTTGATAATTAGTGATTGTTCATCTTCTTATAATGTTTGTTGCCATGTTTGCTTGCTTTTACTCATTTATTTACATTTACTTTGTAACCATGTGTGAGTAGACTCCCACTAGGGTTTAGGGGGAACCTAAGTGAGGGTTTAGGTCAATAAAATGGGTTGTTAATATGTGTTTTGTGTGGAAATATAATTATTCATAATCATGCATTGAAGGTGTTTGTTGATTTGTGTGTATGAAAGTTCATACCTTTCTATAATTTTGCTTAGCTTCTTTATGAATGAGAGTTTGTATTGTTGCCTGATAGGATTTTTATGAAGAGATAGGATACTAAATGATGATTCTTGTGTCCATCTTAAGATAAGGTTAAGAAATTAACTTGCTTTCTTCATTATTTTCTACCCAGAAACCCTTTGACACATATTTGTTGACCAACCTTGGGGGAACCCAACTACCCTAGTTCTTCAAATCAATCGTTTAAGCATCTTGCTAATCGCTCGTTTTAGTTCGAATTTAGTCGTTAGTTTAGAATCAATCTTTCTTGTTTTCCGACTAAACTAGACTCATATTAAATTGAGTATACACCCCACTATCCTCGTGGTTTGACCCCTATTATACTACCTAAATTGGGTTTACAAATATTGTTGATGGTAAGGATTGTGTGGGAATAATCGGTATACTTCCCTTCAATTATAAGGATTATAACGAAATTATTATAATGAATACGAGTCATCAAATAAATTACATAAACAAAATAGTAGAGGATAAATAATCAACCTTTGGTCCTTGCAAATTCGGCCTAAGAACAATATCAAAATTGATATTCGCCTAATCGTTGCACCCAAGATGATATGAGAAATGCCCTTTTGATTTTGCTAGAATCGATCCCCAAATTCACTAATTAATTAGGGTTTTTGTGTGATTTTTGATGAGAGAATTTTTTAGGTCAAAAATTAGGTTAGAAATGATCTCCCTCTCTCCCTATTATAACCGAAATAGGGAGAGGAATAAGGGAAGATATTTCTTCCTATTTTCGGTTTTGACCAACCGAAATAATGAGGAGAATAATCTCCTTATTTTCGGTTTTTATCAACTACCAAAATGAGGAGAAAATCTTCTTATTTTGGTAATCCTCAAAATGTATAAATGTGTATTATTTTCTCAATTGTCTATATATGGACATGTATTAATAAGTCCACTTATAACAGCTTGCAGTCGATTTATCAATACCACTCTGTCAACATACATTATGACAATATTGTATAATATCTACATTAACTATAAATATCGCATATTTATAATTTGCTAATTAAATATAACTGGTTACATTTAATTACGAATTAACATCTTAATTCGTTTAAGCTAACATTATATACATTTATTAAATATAACATATTATATTCAATTTACGAATTGACAGTTAATTCGTCTCAGCTAATATTATTTAATTAGATTAAATAATCGTGTCATCAACACATTGACTAACTGTTTAGTCAAATACTTGGACCAACCTTTTAGTCAGGCATCAATGTGATTATATTTTCATACAACCACATCTCTCAAACACATCCTTTAGGTGTGACTTTTAGGGACCAGTTGATCACCGCCATCAGTATGATAATAACGTCAAACTTTCTAGCAAGCCAACCGTTATTAAGTAATCATTAATCAACTGATAAAATACGAAGTATACCCTTGTGAACCTATAAGAGATTTATAAATGTTATCACACTAATTTGTGGAGGACACAAGCTCCAACAAACTCCCACTTGTCCTCACAAGTGTATGTGCGATAACCGATTTTCATATCCTAAAATTTCTCCCACTCAATGTAAAACAATATGCAAAATCCGTATTCACAAAGGTCGTATTTTACAAGTGATCAATATCAAGAGTGGTTTCCCCGACTAGAGAGTAACTTAACTGATAAACGAATCATCATTCGAGCATGGCCATGCATTTCAGTTACAACTCCTCAAGTGGCCCTGAGAAATAACTATACCTGATAAGGGTTGGATATTTTCCTCAACTCGAATCCTGAGATGTAAGCACGAGTATGAAATGACCCGAAAAAATCTACTTAGCCTCCGATTCACGGCGGATCGTGATAAAGAAACCAAAGTCACCCAAAAACTGCCTTAATCTCAAGAGACAGTCGATAGTAAAAAGAATCGACTCTAGGAACACAATGGACGTCCAATCCACGACCTGGCACCGAATGTTTTTAAATATTTAGGACTCCATTACGTTGTCACAAAAATTGTCCTACGAGGTATCGTTATAACCCGTATTTGTGATCGATCAGCCAACTGATTGACTTATGGCTCGTTGAATCCACCATCAATCGACTGCACAATATAATAGCCAGAGTTATCAGCACATATGGGCGATTACGGACCAAAACAAATATAATGTAATTCAGTTCACTTTGTGGCGTTCAATGTTGTCGATCAAATCCACATGAAAAACAAAATATTATATTAAAACGATGAAGTTATAAATAGTATATGAAAAAGATAATGTATCAAATCCATAATCAACTACTACAACTTAGGAACACGTTTAATTCCCATGGAAATAATGTGCCCTTCATGCTTATCATAATTCAACGGTTTATTGAGAGGGTTCGCGATGTTATCATCCGAAGCTATCTTGTCAATCACTATCTCCTATTGCTCCACATAATCACGGATCAGGTGAGCCTTCCGATGTACATGTCTAGACTTATTGCTAGACTTAGGCTCCTTAGCCTGAAAGATGGCACCTCTATTGTCACAATAGATGGTGATCGGGTCATTCGAACTAGGAACTATCGTAAGTCCTTGTAAGAATTGACGCATCCATATAGCTTCCTTTGTTTCTTCCGAAGCGGCATATTACTCGGATTCAGTAGTAGAATCTGCTACAACACTCTATTTGGAACTCTTCCAGCTGACCGCAGCACCATTAAGAGTAAAGACAAACCCGGACTGAGATTTTGAGTCATCTCGATCCGTTTGGAAGCTAGCATCCGCGTAACCGATTGCGCATAGCTTAGTATCTCCTCCATAAGTCAATACCCTATCATGTCCTCCGTATGTACTTAAGGATGTTTTTAACAGCTATCCAGTGTGTTTCACCTGGATTCTTTTGGTACCGACTCGTCATACTCAATGCATATGCCACGTCTGGACGAGTGCATATCATAGCATACATAATGGATCCTATAGCTGATGCATAAGGAAGACGACTCATGCGCTCAATCCCTTCTGACGTTGTGGGTGACTGAGACTTGCTCAACTGCATCCCAGACGTCATTAGAAGGTTCCCCTTCTTGGAGTTGGTCATGCTGAACCTTTCAAGAATCTTATCCAAATAAGACTCCGGACTTAGTGATAATGTCCGTCGTGATCTATCTCGATAGATACGGATTCCCAATATGCGTTGTGCCTCACCCAGATTTTTCATCTGGAAATGGTTCTTCAACCATCCTTTAACCGAAGATAAGAGAGGAATGTCATTCCCAATAAAGAGTATGTCATCGATATACAATATCAAGAATACAATCTTGCTCCCACTCGACTTGATATATAAGCATGGTTCCTCGACCGATCGAGTGAAACCATACTCTTTTATCACCTGGTCGAAACGATGATTCCAACTCCGAGAAGCTTGCTTAAGTCCATAAATGGAACGCTTAAGCTTGCACACTTTCTTAGGATTTTCAGGATCTATGAAACCTTCGGGTTGCACCATGTACAACTCTTCCTCCAAATAACCGTTTAAGAAGGCGGTTTTCACATCCATTTGCCAAATTTCATAGTCATGAAAAGCGGCAATCGCTAAGATTATCCGAATGGAACGTAGCATGACTACAGGTGCAAAAATTTCATCATAATGCAATCCGTGCACTTGAGTGAAACCTTTTGCCACTAGTCGTGCCTTATAGGTATCTGGTTGCGCGTCTACAGAATGCTTTATTTTGTAAAGCCATTTGCACTGTAGAGGTTTTACCTTATTAGGTAAATCAACAAGATCCCATACGTCATTCTCATGCATGGAGTCCATCTCGGATTGCATGGCTTCAAGCCATAGCTTTGAGTCGGAACAGGCCACGACACATTTATAGGTAGTGGGTTCATTACTCTCTAGGATCAAAACGTCATTCTCCTCGACCATACCAATGTATCTGTCCGGAGGATTAGAGACTCTACCCGACCTCCTAGGTTCCTGAGGAATATTAACCGTATCATCAGTTGAAGGAACAACTTCCTCCATCTGTTCCTCGGTTGGTGGTTCTTGAATCTCCGACAGCTCGAAGGTTCTATTACTTGACTTGTTCTCGAGAAATTCTTTCTCTTAGAATGTCGCACTAGCCGCAACAAAAACTCGATGTTCGGTAGGCGAATAGAAGTAATGACCAAACATTCCTGTTGGATAACCAATAAAGTATGTCTTGATCGATCGCAGGCCGAGCTTATCCTCGTGTCTCCACTTAACATAAGCCTCGCAGCCCCAAACCCGAATAAAGGACAAGTTGGGGACCGTTCCCCTCCACATTTCATATGGAGTCTTGTCGACAGCTTTAGTCGGACTTCGGTTAAGTATAAGAGCAAAGTGACAAAGAGCAAAAAACCCATAATGAATCAGGTACTACCGTGTGACTCATCATGGATCGAACCATATCAAGTAAAGTTCGATTTCTCCGTTCGGACACACCATTTAATTGAGGTGTTCCAGGTGGAGTTAACTGTAAAACGATTCCACAGTCTTTAAGGTGTTGATCAAACTCATTTAAAAGATATTCGCCACCCCGATCTGAACGGAGTGCTTTAACCTTTCTTCCCAGTTGGTTCTCAACCTTGTTCTGGTATTCCTTGAATTTCTCAAAGGACTCACTTTTAAGCTTCATTAAGTAGACATATCCGTATCTACTCAAATCGTCCGTGAAAGTGATAAAATATCTATAGCCATCTCTAGCGGTAATTGACATAGGTCCACATACATCAGAATGTATGAGTCCTAATAGGTCACTAGCGCGCATTCCAACACCTTTGAAGGAAATTCGAGTCATTTTGCCGATAGACATGATTGACACGTGCCAAATGTAGAAAAATCGAATGCGGGAATAGTCCCATTCTCGACGAGTTTCTTTACACGTTTTTCATTTATGTGTCCTATACGACAATGCCATAGATAGGTTTGATCTTTGTCACCAACCTTTAATTTCTTATTATTCACGTGTAATATATCTGTAGTTTGATCTAAGATGTAAATTCCATTCACGGAAACTGCTTTGCCATAAACCATTTCATTAAAAGAGAAAATACAGCTATTATCCTTTATTGAAAATGCAAAACCGTCTTTATCAAGTACGGAAACAGAAATAATGTTCTTAGACAAACTGGGTACATAGTAACAGTTATATAAATATAACTCAAAACCACTATGGAGTTGGATTACGTATGTTCCCTTCGAGACTGCAGCAACTCTAGCTCCATTTCCGACTCGCAGGTCCACATCACCCTTTCCGAGAGGTGTGATGTTTTTTAGGCCCGCAAATGATTACATAGATGAGAACCACAACCAGTATCAAGTACCCAAGTTCCGAAATTTGCATGGTTAATCTCAATCATATACATATAAGAAGACATACCAACAGGAGTGACGCGGCCTGCTTTTATGTCCTCATGGTAAACGGGACAGTTCCTCCTCCAATGTCCAGTCTTGTGACAATATCGTCATCAATTGACCTCTTCGGCCCCTCATATCTTGTATCGCTCCTCAAATGAATAGCACTAACTGTCTCATGTCTTGTGGGTGGGTTACCTTGAGGAGGTAATTTCCCCTTTTGTCTTTGGGAGCTAGAAGATGCTAATTGGGTCATTTGAGTCTCTAACATTTTTGTGTGGGCAAGTATGTTGTTCATGGTGATTTCTTTAGCTTGGCTATCTTTTTGCATTTGGGTGAAGAATTCTTGTTGTTTCTTTTGCATTTGGAGGACCGCTTTTTGAACATCAAAGCTTTGGTCATTTGATTAGTTGTAGGAAGGTTGATTTTGATATCCTTGACTTTGGTTGAAAAAGGGTCTTTGAGCTTGGTTTCTCATTGGAGGTGGAGTATATGTGGGTTCAGGGTTTTGAACATTTTGGCTCTTATATGAAAGATTGGATGGAATTTGGTATTCTCATTATAGTAGTTGGAATAAGGGGTACTGCTCTTGTATACTTGGAAAGCATTTACTTGTTCATTTGTTCCCCTACATTCGTTTTGGTCATGTCCCAAGGTTCCACAACTTTCACATACTCCATTTGGGATTGAGGATGATGCCACCATAGCATTAACATGTTGTTTGGATGATTTGGAAGCTTCATCAAGCTTAGCCATGGCCTTCTCAAACTTCAAATTGATGGTGTTGATATGAGCACTTAGTTGAGCACCTAATTGAGAGATGGAATCTACCTCATGCTTTCCTCCTCTTATGGCGTTTCGAGGCCTACTCTATTGGGAATTATGAACCGCCATTTCTTCAATTTTGGTCCATGTTTGATTGTCATCAACTTCGGTAAACCTCCCATTGGATCCCATATTAAGAACATTGCGTGAGTCTTCATATAGGCCGTTCCAAAATTGTTGCACAAGGAACCACTCACTAAGTCCATGGTGTGGACAAGAACGACAAGTGTCCTTAAATATCTCACATGCTTCATATAATGATTCCTCATCCCTTTGCTTGAACCCGGTGATTTGGGCTCTCAACATATTAGTCTTCTCCGTAGGATATAATTTCTTGTAGAAGGCAAGTGCTAGCTTCTTCCATGAATCAATACCAAGGGTAGCCTTGTCTAGGCTCTTCAACCATTGCTTTGCGGTACCGATCAAGGAAAAAGGAAACAATACCAATCGGATTTGGTCTTGAGTAACTCCGGTTTGAGAAATTGCATCACAATAATCACAAAAAGTCTCCATATGTAAGTGAGGAGCTTCACTAGGCATCCCTCCAAATTGACTTCTCTCAACTAATTGTATGAATGCGGATTTGGCAATGAAATTACCGGTTAAATGTGGTGGGGTAGGAGTACCGTTTGGTAGGTTCTCCTCGGTTGGTACGGAATGTGATGAAAATTTAGGCATTGTAGGTTGATTTTATGGTGGGTTTGGAATTGGTTTATCATCTCCTTCTCTTGCAAAAGGGTTGACAAACTCAATGTTATTTGGTTGAATGTCCACAATCTCTCCAATACCTACAACTCTTGAAGTACCTCTAGCAGCTCTTCTATTGTTGGTTAAGGTCCTTTCAATCTCGAAATCAATAGGTAATAAATTACCTTGTGATGTCCTAGTCATGCAAAATATCAAACAACTAGAAAACAATTAGAACAACCTTGAGGAGATTAACTTCCCCAAGGTAAAGAAAGACACAACTAAAAACAATAAACGAAAATCAAATCAATTGAACACCGTCCCCGGCAACGGCACCATTTTTGGTATCGGTTTATAACTCGTCGTCAAAAGCTACCGACCAAAACAATATTTCTAACTCTACAAACTACTCTTTAGTGGACTGGTAAGTAAAGGTCGGATCCCAAGGGACGGGTATTGATTTAAGATTTCAATTGTAAGTAGCTATGTCTTAGAGTGTCACAAATTATGGGTTGAAATGAGATGTAGTCTAAACTAATTAACAAGATGAATGAAAACAAAGTAAGCAAATAAAGAGGTTTGTAAACAATTGAGTAAAAGCACTAGGGCGTCATGGGTTCATAGGGGATTCATGGAAATAGATAATACAAACATGCTCTCAATTAGAAGCAAGCACTTATTGTTGTGATGGGATCGACTTAGTGTATATCTTACAATCCCTAGGAAGATTTAGGTCCCGGAGCCGAGTCATCTAGACTGTACAACACCTACAAGTCAACTTAGTCTCCTCCTATTCAACTCTATGCCTGGTATAATAAGGCTCGAGTTGGTTTATGTCTTACAAGCCTCATTGAAAAGATAAGAGATGGGTAAAAAATGCAAGGATTCATAGGCTCGCATTTCATCAAACATAACATGTGTATAGGTTGAAATCACAACAAGTAAGGAATTCAATTATGAAAACATATTAGATTAAGCATAGATAAATCCCCATGTTTATTTCCCCTAATTCCCCATTAACCCTAGCTAAAGGACTACTCACTCATGATCAAGTTTAGCATGCTAATAAGGTTGTCAATCATACTAACAAAGCAAAACATGATGAATAAATGATGTAATTAACAATAATTTAAACAAGGGTAAAAGAGATTATACCTATTTGAGATGATCCAAATAATAAAGCAAAGAATAATAGAAGTAATCTGAATGATTGATGGAAGGTTGTCAATCCTCCAATAAACCCCAATAATCTTCTAATTACCCAACTAAACTAAGAACAATTGAGAAATTAAGGAAAGATTAAGATGTGATTAATATTGAGAAGTGTATTACAACTTTGATTGAGACTAAATTAAGATGACACTAAGAGTTGATAATAATATATGTAGTACAATGGGGTTTTTATACTAAAATTAAGTACAAGGATTAGGGTTACTAAGGGCTTAAATGACGATTAAGACCCTAAGAAAAACATAAAAATCTTGCTAATCCCGAGGGGCATGCGCGGATCGTGCTGCAACTCCCACCAGGATCCGCTCGTCCTCTCCAAAAGCACGGCTGGTCCTGTAAGAGGATCCACTCGGATTGTCTAGAGGACACTTGGATCTTGGCTCTGGGACGCTCGTCCTGAGCTCAAGCCGCTCGGATCGTGGCACTGGGTTCTTCTCTTGTTTGGCTCCTTAACAATCCGCGGGGATCGTGTTGGGGATCAAGGATCTTTTCATCATTGCCCATTTCACTTTATTTATTTGCTTAGGCCTCTAGTGTCGGTCTCCTCTTCGATGCTTGGTCATTAGATGCGATCTATTTAGCTCCATTTCGCTCCATAAATGCAAGGCTAGCAATCCTCTCATACCAAGGACACAAAACCTTAAAGAATATGCAAAATGGGAAACAAAAGATAAGAAATGACCCTAATATATGCTAGAAAGCATGGGAATGATGTTAATTCGGGGACTAAATGTGCTCAAATATGAGTTACATCACCAACATAGTATATTCACTATATAACAAGATTTTCCCATAGAAGGGGTTGGGACTGCCGCCTCCACCACTCCGTCACATTAGTTTGATATTGTCCGCTTTGGATCAAGGCCACACGGATTTATCTACGGGCTCCTCCCAAAAGGTCTCATACTAATGGAGTGGTGGGTCTCTTATAAACTAGATAGAACTTCTTTTCTTTTCCAACGTCGAACTTGGTTGCCACCCCAACAATCCTCCCTCAAACCAAGGACAACATCATTGTCCTCCCATCCAACGATAATATATGTCCATCTTACACCGCCGTTATCACTCAACGAGATTCGCCGCCTGATCACCGCACTATCAGGAGGAGTTTCGACACAAGGCACCCTATCGAGATCCAATCGTGAGGTAGCACCGAGGGCGTTCATCCACATTGGCAACGTCAGTCCATTACCTTGGGTTCCACCACACATTAGACCCAGCCGAACTATTGGCTATCATAGCATTTATTGTGACTCCAGCCTCCACCACTCCGTCACATTAGTATGATATTGTCCGCTTTGAGCCAAGCCTGCACGGATTTATCTTTGGGCTCCTCCCCAAATGGCCTCATACTTGTGGAGTGGTGAGTCTCTTATAATATAGCTAGGTAAGATTTTTCTTGTTTTCCAATATGGGACTTCGGTTGCTACCCCAACAAAAGGGGACTTCTTGACCTTGTTGAGTTCAAACTCAAACTTCTCATTATCCATTTGGAGCGAGAGTTTACCACTCTTGACAGCTCTAATAACACTCTTGTAAAAAGGTAAGAACACCTAAAAATGATGGTGATTTTGGAATCCTCGAAGATGTCCATGACATAGAAATCTCAAGGAATAAAAAGGTCACCCACCTTGATTTGAAAATCCTCCGTAAGACCCATATGGTATTTGATACATCGATTTGCTAGTTGAAAAGAAACTGTAACACCTCCATAAATTAGGAAGCCTTTAGTAAATCATTCTTATCCCATGGAGGTGCTACGCATCTTGGTTTTCCAAGGTAGTAGTGCGAACAAACCATTAGAAGCATTTAAGATAGATATATTTAATGTTAAATAGAGTTAATACATATTCAAGAATTTAAACTACAATATCGAATTATACAAACCAACTATAAATGGCGGACTCTAATAAATAATGTCAAAAGTAAGAAATGCTAGTGGCAACATGCTCAAAGAAAACAACTCCCAGCCCAATCTCGTCAACATGCACAAGCTACATACCACTAAACTGAAGACGTTATAACCCCTTGAAGAGGTCCATTGATTGGCTTAAAATTTGACTAGTACTTAAATGGATTGAAAGTACTACTCATATCCACAAAGTGCACTTTTTTTCTTGTTATCCATTTGAAAGAACTCCACAGTTAAGCGTGTTTGGTTGAAAGTAGTCTTAGAATGGGTGACCCCGTGTGAAGGTTTCCGGGATGCGCATGAGTTAGGACAAACTACGCTGGAAAGGACCCGTGTTGATCTATGGGCATGTACACAGCCTGGCGAGCTACCATGAGTGACCGCTCCTAAACCCTAGGTTTGCGCCGGGGTGTTACAAGTGGTATTAGAGAAACCCAGTTGCGACCGTGTGGTGTGCCTGTGGTAAGAAGTACCCGGGTCACCCACCTAGCGGGGGAGGATTATGGGCTTGACTGCGGTTAGATGTTGTCAGGCGCAAAGAGGACGTTACGTTCTTCAAGTGCGAGTGTGTAATACTCTACTGAACTGAAGACGTTATTCGGGAGGGTAACCCCTTGAAAAGGTCCAGCGATATAGCTATCCCTATGGTCTTGACTTACATACGGATACTTCTTTTTTGGTGGGTTCTTGTTCATCTCCCCGGTTTCCTTGTTGAACAAGTGGTTCTCAGCAATCTTGAACTTCCAAGATCTGAGGGCTTCCCCTGTCTTTTTTTTAGGTACTTATCATACATTTCGGGGACAACGTAAGCTAACTGCATATATCATGAGCGTAGTTGGTACAAGTGTTTCGGCTAATACACATATCAAGTAGTAACTTAATTTCAGTAAAAATATTTATTATTGTATATACAAACCTTTATTCTGTTGATTAGCATGGTGTTCTGTATTTACTAGTTCAATGATACGCGGCATACCGAGAGGCACATATTGTCTTACACAACAACCAATCCAACTCGCAAAATACCCGGCATACTCACCATATGGCAGCCCCATATCTTTATCCCACTTTAAAGGATTAGGTATCTTTGAATTTATTGCTTCTAGGGAAACCCTGTGGCGCATTCGACCCGCAGTGTGTTGCAAATTATTCTCATCACCTGAGTCGTCGCCTGACGCATTTCCATCGTTTCTTTCCGCTTTTGGGCCATATCTAAAGTAGAAATTAATAAACAAATAATAACAATGCATACCTATAATAACAAACAAATCTCTAGAGAGGAGGGTTTATTACTTCTTTAAAGAGGAGAATCCGGATTGATATGGCGGTGGCAATGGCGATGATGACGATGACTGCGACGACGATGGGGTAGTCTAGTGGTTGAGGGGAAGCTCAATGTTTGAGGATATTATGTGGGAGAGGGGAAGCTCAGAGTATATATGTGTGAATAATACAACACTTGCAAGACCTTGTTTATTGGAAAGTAATAAACACGGTATAAGAAAAACTGTTGTATTTTGTTCCCAAACAGACAATGGTTTTGTTTGAAACCGTAACTGATTAGTACTATCTACAACGGGTTTGAAATAACCGTTGTCTGTAATATTTTTAAGTTGTTTGATTTTACCGCCAAGAAATAAAGCATCATTTTTATATACATAACAAAGGCTTGAACCGTTATAACTGTACACGTCCTGAACAACGGTTTGGGTATAACCGTTTTACTTTATATTTCATTGTGTTTGATTTTACCGCCAAGAAATAAAGCATCATTTTCATATAGATAACAACGGCCTGAACCGTTATAATTGTACACGTCCTGAACAACGGTTTAGGTATAACCGTTTTATTTAATAATTTATTTTGTTTGATACGGTTTTTCCCTAACCCTCCCGCTGCAACAGCAGAAAAAGTTTACAACAGCAGTTTGATATATAACAGCAAGACAATAATTACACATGACGTAAGATATCTTGATTAGATTGCTGATATTTTCATGGCTGCCGGGACTATTTTTTGGATTTGCTAGTCTCTTCATTAACCCAAATACCTTCATCATGATCAAGTTCTTCAAATTCGCCGTCTTCATCATCTAGAATTCGGCGATGGCAAGATAGAACAATTAACCACTTCTTATCCATAGAATCGGTAACATATAACACTTCTTTTGCTTGTGACGCTAATATAAAAGGATCGTCCTTGTTTCCAACCTTGTCAAAATTTACTAATGTGAATCCTAAATCATCCTTTCTAACACCATTGTTGTTGTCAACCCACTTGCACCGAAATAGAGGTATCTCAAACTCCATGAAGTCTAAAACCAATATCTCTTTAATAACTCCATAATATTGCATTGTACACAAAATAGGATTTTTATCCTTTGAACTAGCAAAGTATATTACCTCAGAATCTACGAAAACTCCACTGTTTTGCATTGTGCTCGCCTCATCTTGAATGCGGGTGTAGAAAGTGTACCCATTGATCGCATACCCACTATAAAAAGTTCCACGAGCATCAGGACCGAAAGCGAGATGTCGTAGGCTAGTTGAGCAATCATCAATTGGGTTGTCAGCATCGTAAATAGTATCCTTAAACCAGTCACTAAATTACTTGTAATGCTCATTTGCATACCACCTTTCGTTCTTATGAGGGTGTTTTCCCTTAAGGTAACTCTGTTGTTCCATACTGTAAGGCTGGACATGATCATTGTTAAATAGAACGTATGTATGAGCTCTACGTCGCATGTCAGATGACATATCCTTGGAAACACGACCCCTTACACCTTTTCCATTCATCCAGTCACTGTGACGATTCATAGGAGCTCCAATTAACTCATCCAAGGAGAGGTACGCGTAACAATACGAAAGAGCTTCATCGATAATTGCTCGCTCAACAATACACCCCTTTGGACGATACCTATTAGATGTGTAATCCTTGTAAACTTTCATCAATCGTTCGAATGGGTACTGATATCTCAAATACACTGGCCCAAGATACAAAACCTCCCGGACTAGGCGGACAGTCAAATGAACCATGATAGTGAAAAATGAGGGAGGAAAATACATTTCAAACTGACAAAGATTGGTGACGAGGATCTCCTGCAAAGTTTCCGCTTCATCGGGATCAATGACTTTACTGTTGATTGATTTGAAGAAATAGCAAAATCTAATTATAGCATGTTGAACCTTTGGAGGTAGAATGGAACGAACGGCCACAGCTAGTAGTTGTTGCATCAATGTATGACAATCATGTGACTTTAAACCAGTAAGTTTTAGGTCCTGCAACGAAACAAGGCTCCTAATATTAGATAAATAGCCCTCTGGCACCTTAATACCATGCACGCATTCGCAAAACTCTTTTTTCTCTTTTTTTGAAAGAGTATGAGCTGCAGGCGGCAAAAAAGTCCGATTTCCTTTTGTTTTAGCTGCCAGCTCGGGCCTAATACCCGTCTCAACCATATCATCCCTAGCTGCCTTGTTGTCTTTTGTCCTACCCGGAACATTCAGCAGAGCATTGATTATATTATCACAAACGTTCTTTTCAATGTGCATAAAATCTAGGCAATGTCTAACCGGGAGGTCACGCTTGTATGGAAGTTTGGTAAAAAATATGGTTTTTTTATAACCACGAGTAGAAAACTTAGATCCCTTATTCCCATACGTTATCTCAATATCTTTCACTTTCTCATACACTTCATAACCATTCAAAATCTGAGGACTCCCACGTTGCTCAGGACACCCATTAAACGCCTTGTGAAGCTTACGATAATGATGATCAAGGCATAACCATCGACGATTTCCCTTATACACATGCTTGCAAGAATACTTCAAATATTCTGATTCAACATCCCACCCACACAATGGGTAAGTCTCTTTCCCATGTACAGTATGTCCAGAAAGATCATCGTACGCCGGAAAGTCAGTTATTGTACACAATAACATAGCTCTCAGATTGAAACTTTCCTTCTTATAACCATCAAACACTGGTATCCCTCTTTCCCACAGAATCTTCAGATCATCTAGAAGTGGTTCTAAATACACATCTATGTCATTTCCAGGTTGTCGAGGGCCAGATATCAACAAAGACAACATCAGATACTTCTGTTTCATGCAAACCCATGGGGGCAAATTATAGATGGCCAACACAACTGGCCAAGTACTGTATTGGGTACTTATGTTTCCATGAGGTTTCATTCCATCTGTGGAGAGTTCTAGATGCAAGTTCCTTGCTTCTTTGGCGAAGTCAGGATATTTAGCGTCAAACTCTTTCCACTGTTGACCATCCGCTGGGTGTCTTAACTTTCCATCTTCAATCCTTCCACTATTATGCCAAGCAAACATTCTTGCATCTTCTTTATTCAAATAAATCCTTATGAATCTTGGTATTATTGGAAAATACCACAACACCTTAGCTGGGATCCCTTCCTAAGTCTTATAACGCCATACAGAGCAGCGCGGACAATAAGATTATTTCTCATAATCTTTACGATACAATATGCAGTCATTGGGACAAGCATGTATTTTCTCATATTCCATGCCCAATTCTCTAATCATTTTTTTAGCATCATATGTCCGACTCGGAAGAACATTACCGTCAGGAAGCATGTCACATAGCAAAGCTAGAAGATCCGTAAAACTCTTATCACTCCAGCCATTTGCCCCCTTCAAGTTATATAACTTTACCACCGCGGACAATTTGGTATACTTCGTACAATCTGTAAATAAAGGCATTTCAGATTGACTCAACTTCTCAATTATATCATCAACATTTATTTCCCCATCACCGGTAGCTTCAAAATCATCGAATCCATCATCTTCAGCAAACTTCTCACCTAAAACAACTTTAGGTGTAGGTGAACGATTGTTTACACACACATTATATGCCCCATCCCCTATATCTAAACCAGCAACTTCAGGTGTATGATTATTTACCTCTACATCAGATTCCCCATCCTCATCCTCTAATTCTCCATGAAAAATCCAACGCCTATAATCTCTACTGAAACTATTCTTTTCTAAGTGTATTTTGACATCTGGGATAGGCAAAACCCTAATATTACCACATTTATTACAAGGGCAGGGGATTGATGAGTGGAGATTAAAATTTTCACTAACGAAATTGTAAAATTCAGCAATTCCATCATTATAAATAGGATCACCAATTTCACCATCAATCATCCAAGTACGACCCATATATAAGCAAGTAGATATGAAAATGAGATTACCTTTTTTAAGCTATAAAGATTAATGACGGCGACGACGACAAAGATGACTTGTTCACCATCAGTCATTCTATTATTAATACCTTTGAAATTCCATTTATTTTTAGAGTTGCATAATCTAAGACGGTTCTTATAAGTACCGTTGTAATTGAGCAAGGATGCATGAGGTGAATAATGGTGAAACAACCAATAAATAGGGCATGCATTGGTAAACTAAAATCACAAACTTTTCCGTTTTCACAGCGGATCTGTTTTTACAACGGCTTTAAGAAACACCGTTGTTAATTGGTGTAATATGACAACGGCTTTAAAATAACCGTTGTTGTTATATGTAATATGATGACGGCTTAACAAAGAACCGTTATCATTTTGTCTTACTATTATTATTATTATAACGGTTCCAATATTTATTATCTTATTATGCCGTTTCCATTCTTTTTTATTATTATAAGTAGAAAGTTAGTCATTATAATATTTTATTTGGTGGATTGCATTTGAGTGTAAGGACTTAATTAAAACGTAGTAACAAATAACATAAATAATTAAACTTTAATTCAAATAACCACCATAATCAAAATACAACTCATAATGTCAGATAATAATTAAAGACTTAATTAGAATCTGATGAAGAATTAAGATAGTCTTCATGCCCAATTTCGGCATAGATCAAGTCGTAGATCGACTCTTCATCATTAGCGGGCAGCGCAGGTAGAATGGCCTCTTTCTCCCATGACATAGGCACGGTGGCAGGAATGTGATGCCTCCTGTAATGTGTCAGGAGACGATGATCAAAATGGGTCGCAACCCATAGATAAGGGCCCTTTTGTTTAGCATCCGAATAGAAGTCCTCTTTCCCCGCATGTTTCCCCGCAAATCTAGCAGCTAATGTTCTTGCCTGACGAAAACTAACATGGCAGTTGGCTTTGTCAAACTCCATAAAAGTGAAGCCTACAAAACCTTGCTTGTTTGTAGACACAGGGTACAATTTTTTAACCGCAGTGAAACGGGAGTCATGAAGCATTTGCGTCAACCACCCAAGTAAAAGGCTGTGCGTAACGATTACGTGATTATAGCTCCGATACACCAGCCATATTTTTTTAGAGAGAAATTAAAGAGTAAATGTTTGATAATTTATATTTTGACCTAAAACATGATGAAGACATATTTATAGAATTATTTTGGTCAAATTGAATATTATTGGTCAAATTGAATATTTATTAAAGTTCTGATAAAGTTTTACATGCAATGGTCAAACTGAGAAATCTAATCAAATAGTGACAACGCTTGAATTGAAAAACCGTTCTTTCATAATTAAAAATGATAACGGTTACAAGAAACCCGTATCTATAACATAACAATGGGTACCACAAACCGTTGCTGGTGCTAGTTTAGTAACGGTTTTCGAAATGCTGTGTTCTTAAACTGGTAACGGTTGTCTAACAACCGTTGATAAGAGCGATTTTATAACGAGCTTTTGGAAACCGTTAAACGTTTTTGATAACCGTTTGTTAAGTAGCCGTTGTCACATTATAATAACAACGGTTTTCGTGGGAAACCGTTATTCTCATTATAGCGGTCTAGGTTTCCGCCAATATTTGGAAAACGGTAATCTAATTGTCGTTATTAAATGCATTAAACCGTTGTGATAAGCTCCTTATTGATTGCTAGATTTGGCGTAGTGGAAGGTTAAGGTTCTGGGAGAGGGCACTGAGACCGGACCAAAGACTGACTCGATGTCTAAATAGCGTAAATAGCATATAAAAGAAAAAACAAAGTTATTGAGAGTAACATGAGCCACCACATTGATCATCTGGTCACTTTTGTCGACAAGAGTGATGGAAACGTCCTTAGCATTCCAAAGGATGATGATACCACCCAAAAATCCAGTAGGGTCCAGGATTTCCCACGAGTCAACGGGGAGCTTGCACATGACAGTCACAGAGTTAGGGGAATTGATACGGGTTTCAGAGAGGATAACGATTTGAGGTTTGTGGGCGTTAATGAGGTAAGAGAGGTGGGTAGTAAAGGAGGGACGAGCAATACCACAACAATTCCAAAACAGAATATTCATATTTGTAGGGAGAAAGGAAGGGTAGTTGGCCTCATTCAGATGATTACGACATGCTACGGCCTCCGCCATGCCTGGGTTTCTGTTTGGGGGAGGCGTTGGACACGTTGTCGGCTAAGCCTGCCAGAAGAAGGAGCAATTCTCTCTGGTTCCAGTCCAGAGCAACCCAGCTTAGCCAAAGATCCATTTTTGTCATTGGGACCGAGGACCTGAAGACCTGGACAGTGTTGGAGAAGCTGGCCACCAGAAATTCCCTCTCCACTAAGGTCAATAACAAGACCGTCCTCAATCGAGGCAAGATGGGAATGGGCGCCACAAGAAATTCCAGTGCCGCAGGGACTACCGGAGTTAGAGACGGGTGTTCCTTGCACTAAACAAACCATAGGAGGAAGCAGCGAAGTACAGGTGGCAGAGACTTGAGGTCTGACAGGTCGGGGAGGTGAGCTGGTGTCATGAATCAGTTTGGGAGGTGATCGGCCGGTTCTAATCGTCATTCCCGGGTCAAAAACAATTTATAAATTACCCAATTAAGTAGTATAATCAGGGTCGAATCCACAAGGATGGCGGGGGTGTATACTTAGTCGGTTTAAATCCTATTTTAGTCAAATAAAAATAAGGTTGGTTGATTATAAACTAAGATGCAAACGAGATAAATGACTAAACTAAATGAAATTATTTTCTACTCAAATGAATGAAAACTAAGGTCTTTGGGTTCACTTGGGTAACTTGGGGAAGAGAAGATTGTTAACAAGAAATGAGTAATGATAAAGGCCTTTGCTTTGATTGATCCTAATTTCTTAATCAATTAGAGCTAATCAGCAAGCATTTACTTAGTAAGAAAAACTCATCTCGACTATGCCATATAGGCCTTCCATTGGCTTTCGACCTAGGATAGACTAAACATGATAATGAAAGACTCAAAATTTCATTTAAGCAATCCATCAAACATTTCATAGGCATGGGAGTAAGGGTTTATAAACAGGCTTTCACTTTGTTGAGACAAACTCATCACAAAAATGCATAAAGACTATCTAATAGCATAGGCACCAAGTTGGATCAAATATGTCTAAGAAAGGCTTCAACTTTCATTTAAGCATCTCATTAAACACTTCTAAAACCATCCAATAGCATAATGCACCAAGATAACTTAAACATGCTAATGAAAGACTCAAACTTTCGTTCAAACATTTCATCGAGCACTTCATATGCACATGAGTAAGACCAATTAATTACCCAACTCAAAAGGTTAACAACCCAAATTCACCCCGTTTAATCACCCAAGATCCCCCATGACCATAGATAAGACTACTCATCCATGATTATAGAGGAGAAATTAATAACAAAAGACAATAGCATATGAACAATGACAAACAACATGGTGACTTGAACAAAGAGTAATTAACTAAGATGAGAAATGTAAACAAATGAAAATAAGATTTAAATAAGAGAGAAATTTTACCAATTCAACAAAGGTGAAAGTAACAAACTTGAATAATATTGGAAGATGAATTTCTTCTTGTTTTCCAATTACAACCCAAACCAATGAACAATTGTAAACTATTGAGAAATGAAGAACTTGGATAAACAAAAGAAGAATTAAACTAATAATTAAGTAAAGATTACAAATTGGCTTGGTTTCCATGGTAAAAGTTTTGATTACCTTGGTTCCCTTGGTTACCCCCATAATCTTGGTATGCTTGAGGTTGGTTGGCAAAGTTTTGGTTGGATCCTTGGTTGTTATTGAATGAGGGCCTAGGTGGACGGTTGAAGAAATTGTTAAATGCTTGGAAAGCATTCACCTCTTGTACATTGTTCCCATTAAAGTTGTTATGATGGTTATTTGCACATACTTCATAAGTGTGACCCATCCCTCCACATGACTCACATGTTGATCTTTGCGTTACTTCCTCCATGGATGGTCCATGAGAAGTGGTAGTTTGATTCACTTGGTTCACTTGCTTCTTCTTACTCAACTCTTCAAGCTTTTTGGTGAGCATATAAAGCTTAGCATTAGTCTCCACATTCACTAAGAATTCGGGAGGGTGCTTATTTCTTCTCAAGATATTCCATTTGTGCCATAATTTGCCTCGGAGTCTACCATTTTCTTGATTAGAGCCATGCCCTCTTCATCACCCAAATGATCGAATCCCCCTCCCGTGGAGGCATTCACCATTTCTTTTGTTCTTGGCAATAGAGTTGGGAAAAATGTTTGAGTGATATACCAAGCCAGTATTCCATGGTTAGGAGAACTTGCAATCAAGTCTTAATACCTATCCCATGCTTCTCCCAAGGACTCTCCATCCTCTTGTTGGAATGTATGGATCTCGTTTCAAAGCATGGTGGTCTTCGATGACGGGTAATACTTGGCTAGGATACCTTGGCTAAGGCATCCCATGTAGTGAATGTGTACGGAGGGTGCACATTTAACCAACGATCCGCCTTGTCCATTAGAGAAAATGGGAAATAATAACATCAATCATAAAGTTTCTTCGGACACTCCATTCTTTTTCATCATGGCCACCTTGTTCTTATACTTCTTTAGGTGGGCATGAGCATCTTCATCAATATGCCCACCGAAACAATCCTTCTCAATCAAGCCAACTTGAGCCGGATGCATTTCAAAGTTGTTCGGAGCCAAGGTGCCGAAATTAATCGGATTGCAAGCATCATTGTGGTTGGGGCGATTATGGTCACGTAGAGCCGCCATTGGTGGTTGTGGAATTGGTATATATGGAAGTGGTGTTTGAGGTGGTGTATTTGGGATTTGGAAATTGTGGAAAGGATTTTCTAGTGGAGAATCAATGATGTCGTTTGGTTGTTGTGGTGGTGTGTCTTCAATAGTAAGTTGGGTGGATGAATTTGCTTGGTTTGAAGTAGCTTGAGTGGAGGTTCTAACTCTTGCAATAGTCCTATTTCTTAAGGCTCGAAAAAGCCTTTCGGGGTCGGAGTCAAAGAGCAAAGCTTGATGGTTCCTCCTAGGAATGAACTTGACAAACCATAAGACTCCTAGTGCTTTTACACAATAGGGTAAGGCAAAAATTACACACTCTACAAGAAGCACACAACTAATAAAGCAAACAACAAGTAACTAAGCCTAAAGCTAAGACTTTAACTAGCTAAGCATAACCTAACGCCATCCCCGGCAATGACGCCATTTTGATCGGCCGGTTCTAGTCGTCATTCCCGGGTCAAAAAATTTTTATAAATTACCCAATTAAGTAGTATAATCGGGGTCGAATCCACAAGGATGGCAGGGGTGTATACTTAGTCGGTTTAAATCCTATTTTAGTCAAATAAAAATAAGGTTGGTTGATTATAAGCTAAGATGTAAACAAGATAAATGACTAAACTAAATGAAATTATTTTCTACTCAAATGAATGAAAACTAGGGTCTTTGGGTTCACTTGGGTAACTTGGGGAAGAGAAGATTGTTAACAAGAAATGAGTAATGATAAAGGCCTTTGATTGATCCTAATTTCTTAGTCAATTAGAGCTAACCAACAAGCATTTACTTAGTAAGAAAAGCTCATATCGACCATGCCATATAGGCCTTCCATTGGCTTTCGACCTAGGATAGACTAAACATGATAATTAAAGACTCAAAATTTCATTTAAGCAATCCATCGAACATTTCATAGGCATGCGAGTAAGGGTTTACAAACATGCTTTCAATTAGTTGAGACAAACTCATCACAAAAATGCATAAAGACTATCTAATAGCATAGGCACCAAGATGGATCAAATATGTCTAAGAAAGGGTCCAACTTTCATTTAAGCATCTCATTAAACACTTCTAAAACCATCCAATAGCATAATGCACCAAGATAAGTTAAACATGCTAATGAAAGACTCAAAATTCCGTTCAAACATTTCATCGAGCACTTCATATGCATAAGAGTAAGACCAATTAATTACCCAATTCAAAAGGTTAACAACCCAAATTCACCCCCTTTAATCACCCAAGATCCCCCATGACCTTAGATAAGACTACTCACCCATGATTATAGAGGAGAAAATAACAACAAAACACAATAGCACATGAACAATGACAAACAACATGGTGACTTGAACAAAGAGTAATTAACTAAGAGGAGAAATGTAAACAAATGAAAATAAGATGTAAATAAGAGAGAAATTATACTAACAAAGGTGAATGTAACAAACTTGAATAATAATGGAAGATGAATTTCTTCTTGTCTTCCAATTACAACCCAGGCCAATGAACAATTGTAAACTATTGAGAAATGAAGAACTTGGATAAACAAAAGAAGAATTAAACTAATAATTAAGTAAAGATTACAACTTGAGTAGAGGAAAATTGAAGAGGGTTCTAAAATATTGAGAGAGAAATCATCTAAGCTAATCTAAAAATGATAGTCTAATTCTCTTCTAGTGTAGTGTATGTTGTCTAATGTTTTGTAAGGTTTTATATACTAGTCTAATTATAATACAACTAATAATAATAATAATAATAATAATAATAATAATAATAATAATAATAATAATAATAATAATAATAATAATAATAATAATAATAATAATAATAATAATAATAATAATAATAATAATAATAATAATAATAATAATAATAATAATAATAATAATAATAATAATAATAATAATAATAATAATAATAATACAACTAATAATAATAGTAGTAATAATAATAATAATAATAATAATAATAATAATAATAATAATAATAATAATAATAATAATAATAATAATAATAATAATAATAATAATAATAATAATAATAATAATAATAATAATAATAATAATAATAATAATAATAATAATAATAATAATAATAATAATAATAATAATAAAAATAATAATAATAATAATAATAATAATAATAATAATAATAATAATAATAATAATAATAATAACATCAACAACAATAACAATAACAATAACAATAACAATAATAACAATAATAACATAATATTATTATTATTATAATTATTATAATAATAATAATAATAATAATAATAATAATAATTATTATTATTATTATTATTATTATTATTATTATTATTATTATTATTATTATTATTATTATAACAACAACAACAACAATAATAATAATAATAGTAATAGTAATAGTAATAGTAATAATAATAATAATAATAATAATAGTAATAGTAATAGTAATAGTAATAGTAATAGTAATAGTAATAGTAATAGTAATAGTAATAGTAATAGTAATAGTAATAGTAATAGTAATAGTAATAGTAATAATAATAATAATAATAATAATAATAATAATAATAATAATAATAATAACACCAACACCAACACCACCACCACCAACAACAACAACAACAACAACAACAACAACAACAACAACAACAACAACAACAACAACAACAACAACAAGAACAACAACAACAACAACAACAACAACAACAACAATGACAACAACAACAACAATGACAATAACTACAACAATGACAATAATAATAATAACAACAACAATAACAATAATAACAATAACAATAAAAATAACAATAACAACAACAACAATATAATAATAATAATAATAATAATAATAATAATAATAATAATAATAATAATAATAATAATAATAATAATAATAATAATAATAATAATAATAATAATAATAATAATAATAATAATAATAATAATAATAATAATAATAATAATAATAATAATAATAATAATAATAATTAGTGTAGAATTAGTGTCATTTTTTCAAGCGGATCCAGAAATTCTCGGTATCTCAGGATGCGGGGGCTCGGGTGGCCGCTTACAAAAAAAAAAGGCAATGGGAAGACACGAACGAAAAAAAGCAATCACGCAGTCAGGGGGACACTGCCGGTCAACCGGTGGTCGTCGAGGTCACCGGCAACGAGTAGATCAAAGAAAGGGGAAGAATTAATTGATTGGTGGTTGGTGCTGGTTAGTCGGCTGCCGGTGAGATGGCATAAAGAACAAGTAGTTGATGCAAGAATGTTGAGGTGGTGCTGTGTACCGGCGAGTCAGCTGCCGGTGGCTATGCCGGCAGCGATTACTTCACAAAAGGAGGAGAATAGGGTGTGTGGCTACCGATAGGGGTAGTCGGCTGCCGGCAAGCCGACAAAGACTCAAAGCTTCAACTAAACTCAGTTTTGAACTCGAGTTTAATGATGGCGCCAATGGTGGCGGTGGCTGGATTGGTGGTGAATGATGAGCTGCTGGATGGCGGTGCGTCTGGTGGATGAAGGCGTGGGTGATGGTGGTTGTTAATGGAGATTTGCATGATGATAGTGGATGAAGACGATGAACATGAAGGAGCAGGGGAGATACGGATTCTGCTGTTGTCGGGTTTTTGGGTTGATGAAGTGCGAGTTGTAGCAGGTGGTGGGTTGAGATGGTGGTGAATTGAGGACAATGAAGGTGATGGTGCGGGTGAATGATGCAGGGGATGAAGATTTTTGACTTTAATGGTTAAAGATCAAAGGTTTACCTTTATTTCCTCTCCTCTTTGACTTATAGCTTTGACTCGTCTCACTTCAATTTTCGCCTTGCTTTCCGTCTCACCTATATAATATTAATAAACTAATTATAATACTTATATTATATAAAAAGTACAATTAGTTATTAATTATAACTAAGACGACTAATTATTATAAATTAGTTAATAAATGAGCTTTTTAATTAATTAAGCACGTAAAATCGAGTTGGAATAAGGTATAAATGAGGGGTCAAATGCGACTAAAATTATACTTATCAAATCTCCCCACACGTAAACCTTACTCGTCCTCGAGTAAGCTCATTAAATAAACTAAGACCCGTAATATAAAAGAACTATCTAAACTGCTAATATCCGATAAAAGGCAATTAACGAGCCTTCTCTGTCCCTTCAACTCGCAATGAAACACAATGAGGTATGTGCTCCATTGCAAGGCAAGTGGGGGCTTCCGGAAAATTGGACACATCCTAACATTAAGCACACAACAAACAATGGATGCATCTACAAAAAGTCAAACCACTTTCCTCATCTAAGCGGCCGTTTTTCTTTTAAAAATCGAACAAAGAGAGTCATTAGTTGAGGATGTCGTCTCCGGGTCTTACCAAGGTGTCTATCCCCTAATTCTAGATCAAGCTTCCTATATTGAAAACACGGAGTGCCAAAGAAATAAATTCTAGGGGGGAAAGAGGAATTACTTCGCTATACTCCCAAGAATGACACGACACACACACAAGATTCGACTCCATATCAAACTTTTGACCAAAGGAGACACAAGACCGACTCTCACGGGTTTTACTGGACACTCGTTGAAGAGCCGGGTGATTTTTATGACAAAAGTAACCAAAATCACTCCCCTAACTTGACATGCGAAGAATGCCCGCAATCTAATATGGTACTCCATCCAATATCCGCAAGAGAAATGTCAAAATGATGCACTTACAAGAGAGACAACCGGGTTGTAATGGAGCTTGGGTTAGGTGAAAAGGGTTCGGTGCAAGTACCATTTTAGGACATGTGAGGCTAAAGATCGAGTAGTCGCCACGTCTAACCAATTCACTAAACCGTACCAATGCAAAAGAGTTCTTCCACAAAATTTGGCAAAGATTGTCATTTCTAAAAATTATTCATTTCTTTTCGAAACAAGATCAATTGCAAGTCCATCAACCCTTTATTGAACACAAATACAACATTCTTTTCTTTATGTTTTTCACTTCATTTTTTTCTTTTTCTTTTTTTTTTATTTGATTTTCTTTCTTGCATTTTTCATGACTTGTCCACCTCTTATTAGGCAAAAGTAACCAAAGTTGCATTTCACTCATGTGGCATTAAGATCATACACCTCAAGGAGAGTCAACATTTTAACCCAAATACACTCCACAAAAAAACCACAATGACGAACTACTCAACCAAGGTGAGTTGTTTATGGGATGTAGTTATTTAGTTGGCAATAGAAATGACAAGGCTTAAGCTCAAAATGGGTTAAAAAAAGGGAGAAATGACTCAAGGGCACAACATAGGCTAATTTGGCTATTGTGAGATTACTTTATTAAACAAAATCGTCTCAATATGCACATCAACACTTCTACGGAATCAAAGAAAGAGCTCCATACTTATGCGTTTTGACATGACACAGCACGTAAGGAGAACTACTCTCATGACCTAAACGAGACCGGTTTGATAGACCGGCCATATGGAGGCTTTATCCTCACATTTTACTAGCTATGTCGAACCTAGGTCAAGTTGGCTCGGCTAAAACTTCGTCGTCAAAAGCTACCAACCAAAACAATATTTATAAATTTACAAACTACTCTTAGTAAAGAGGCAAGTAAAGGTCTGTAATACCCACGATGTTTAAGGACTCTTTTGACCGACCCTTTGACCAGGAAAGACCTTAAGAAGGGATAGGTGAGAGACTAGGTTAGAATAGGTACCTTACGAGAGTGTTTGTACTCGACCTAGCTGGGACTAATCGGCCGAGTATTGTTTATACTCGACCGAGTAGAGCCTACTCGGCCGAGTATGGAAGTACTCGACCGAGTATGGCTGCTGTGACGCGTCGATATAAAAACGCAAGTTCGCAAGATTTATTTTATTTTCCCATTTTCGACAGTTCCTCTTCCTTTAACCCTAGCCTACCTCTCTCTCACCTATCACCCCTACCTCCATACACTCTCTTATATATAGCCTACACCTCAACCATTGGAAGGACAGGTGGTCGGTCCGCTTTGAGCTTAGATTTCGGTTACTTGTCGTTAGGAGCACCTAGACCAAAACAATATTTATAACTTCACAAACAACTCTACTACTAGTAAAGAGGCAAGTAAAGGTCGGATTCCAAGGGACGGGTATTGATGTAGGATTTTCGATTGCAAGTAGTGGTGTCTAGGGGTGTCACAATTTGGGTTGAGATAAGAAGATCACTAAACTAAATAACAATAAAGTAAACAAGCAAGATGACTAAAATGAGATGTAAACAATTGATTAAAAGCACTAGGGTTTCATGGGTTCATAGGGGATTCATGGGAATTGATCATTGATACGTGCATTTTATATAGTCTTTTTAGGCCTTTTTATGCACATATTTCTATGCTATTATCGTAGTTTATGCTACGAAATGCCCCGAATATGCTACTTTGGTGTATTTTGCTCTATTTGCAGGAATGGATCAGAAAGTAGTGAAATCAAGCCATTTATCGTCCGTTTTGCATGCATTTGGAGGAAGAGTAAATTTGGAGCGGAATTATAGCTGTCTTGGGATGCGTGAAGCTGTTTCGGGAGCTAAAAGGACAACTCAAAGCTAAACTAACAGAATTGTGAGCTGCTGAAGTCAAGAATCACTCGATCGAGTACTTTACTGGTCGATCGAGTGGTTTTAGATCAAATAAGGATTCGATCGAGTAGATTATATGGTCAATCGAACAATGCCTATTTAGTGTTTACTCGATCGAGTGATACTTTTAGTCGATCGAACGGTTTGAGCTCGGATTTGCTCGATCGAGTGGTTCTAAATCACTCGATCGAGTGGTTTCTCTTATGGGCTTGGGCTTTTAGTTTTAATCCGTCATTAGGTTAATCAATAATCCTATTTTCTTATAAATAGGAAGGTAGGACGTCATTTGTAACTCCTCTACCATACCTTATACACTACTTTTCTTCTGTTTCCTACTGTTCTCTATTCCTTTCTCCTTCCGGATCTTCTGTAATTCTTTCTTTCCCTTCCCTCTTTAATTTATTTAATGTTTATTATTCTCTCTTCCCTTGTTATTTCCTTTATCATTATGTCTAGCTAAATTCCCTGCTAGGATTAGGTGATTCAATGAATATATGTTAATTGCTAATTAGGTTTGAAGATTCGTCGTTGTAGTTATGCCTTTGTTGTTAATCGTTGCTATAACTGTATCCTGCTAGTTGATTCGAAGCAATTAGCCTTTTAACTTTGGTAAATCTTGACCTGGACCGAAAGGTTGGAAGGGGTGAGACCTGCAGTGAACAATAAGATGCTTTAGTAAGGGCGAAAGTTAAGCTAATAGCATTTTAGGGCGAATTGAGACCGAAAGGAGATATTCGTTGCCCCTTAGACCGACACATCGACTAATCTGTGACCTTAACTGCGATTGACTGACGTTCATTGATGACCCGAAATCCTAGTTCCCTTTCCTTATTGTTAATTTCTCCTGTTTTTATCTCTCTTGCCTTAGCCTCTTTAGTTTAGTTAACACAATCAAAACCCCCAATTGTGACATTAGACAGATCGAAGTAGACAAGTGAATAGTGACCGCCTCCCTGTGGAGATCGACCCTACTTACCGCTGACTTCTGTTAGTAGTATCTAGGTATTTTATTTTTGGTACATAACGACCGTATCAAATTTTGGCGCCGTTGCCGGGGAGGCAACTATTTATTTATTTGTTTAATTCTGTCTGTTTTTAGCCTCAGGGGATTTTTCCCTTGAGGCCGTTCTAATCTTTTTATTTAGTGTTGTTTTGATAGGCCTTACAGGTTCTACCTAGGCAGTTCTAGGTAAAATATCGTCAAAGGGAAGGCTTGAGTACCTTTGATCCGTCACCTATGTTCCATTATATGGCGCAACAGGTGATTTACTGCGGGAGATGTGGTGCTGCTGAGCACAATGCAGCCTTTTGCATGGCAGAAAATGACGAGGTCCTCGAGTTAAGGCTTTGGGGACGAGCTAGCCATTCCTCTGTAGTTGTGCCGCCTCATCTACCCTATCAACGAGGCTACCAAGAGCCTCCGTTTGTCTGGCCACCGCAACAACAAATTCCTCCTGATATACAGAAAGAAGAGATTGCGGAGCTGAAATCTTTATTGGAGACACTTGCATCCAAAAGGCAAGAGTGTGACAGACGCATGGAAGCTCAACTCATCGAGCTGGAGTCTGAAATTGCTCAGTTAGCAGCTGAGTCGGATAGTAGGAAACCAGAAGAGGTATACTTTGCCGAGAGCGGTTTTTCCCGTGAAGAAACCGTGTTGCCCAATGTTGAGGATGATTTTTATGACACGGATTACGAAGTTCTATCATATTTCAATGCCTCACACGAGGATTTCAGCACTGTACAAGAAGAATCACTCGATCGATGACTTATATTAGTCGATCGAGTGAATTTCCAGAAAAATCGTTCGATCGAGTAGTTCAAAGCACTCGATCGAGTGAAAATCAGGAAGAAAGTTCTTGATCGAATGACAATTCTACTCGATCGAGTAGTCTGGCCAGCGAGAGCATTGATTCGTCATGAGGGTTTGTTCTAGACGACGATTTTGATGATGATAATGGATACGGTGAATCTCCCCTATTCAAAGCCGAGTTGGATGCACTTGAGGCTGCGATTTATGGGGTGAAATCCACTGAGGAGGGTGACGAGGAAGCAGCTGAGTCGGTAATTGCTCCTAGAACGGAAGAGGTAATAAATTTCTTTATATATGATTCCATCATTGAGAGCAACCAACCCGAGGTAGTAAACGATAATTCTATTATTGTTTGTTTAAACTGTACTATGCCTCATTTTACTCATGCTTCGTAGTTCAATAATATACCCTCTCCCAGATGGTTAATTAATTTAACTGTCTTTCACCGTACTTGTCATCTTGAAATTGTTAATCTGAAACGGGGCCCTAATTTATCGTCAATTGCTCCGGCGCTCCTTTATTATGTGGATAAACTTAGGAGCTCTCATAGGAAATTTGTTAGACTTAAACAGTTGAACATTTTTATTTCTTATATTTTTATTCCACTGTGGTGCTACTTACATTTTTGTGTAGCACATGCGCAGCTGTTTGATCGGTTGCTGCGCGCTTTGAGCTGTTTTAACCAAGCTAATTAAGATAGGCTCGAAGAAAAAGAAGGTCGAGCTGGGACATGACTGAAGCTAGCGCTACCCGGGAGACAACCCGGAGATTTATTTTTAATTGTTTTTCATTTTATTCCACTTTTAGTTGTAATAAATGGTCTTTGTACCATAGACTATTCAGTTATGCTTGTTTTGTTAGTTTGCGGGCTGTTTTTATTGCGTTTTTGCAGGAATATACTAAGGATAACTCGATCGAGTACTTTTTGTACTCGATCGAGAGCTTTTTCTGCTGTTTTACTCGATCGAGCACTCTTAATCTACTCGATCGAGCACCTGCGAAAAGAAAACAACTCGATCGACCACTTTTCTTCTCGATCGAGCTGTTTTTGATGCCCTTTGACTTGGATTTGCTTCTTATGACGATATCTGAGCTGTTTAGCGACCTCCCACATTGCTGGGTGGTTTGGGGAAGTCCTTTATTCGCGCAATCTTGTAAGCTTTCCGTATCTACTCTCTTTCTCTTTCAGTTTGCATTTCCTTTCCATGTTTTGGTACAATGGGGGCATTGTACGGTTTGGTTTGGGGAGGTTATGCATCCATATCTGTGTCTGCATACTGTTTTTATTGCATTTCTGTTATCATATTTAATTTTCGTATTGCATTGTTGTTTATTCTTATTAAAATTCAAAATCTCATAAAAATTTGAAAATTTCAAAAATTCAAAAAATTTCACGTTTATTTTTGCATATAGGTTGCGTCGGAACGGTAGATTTCAATGATGATATTGCTCTGTAATTTGTCTTTTTGCTTAAGCCTTGCATTGAACTATTATCTTTTTAGCTTTGTCTTTTGCATACCTACGAGTTTATGTTTAAATTTAGCTGAACGAATAGACTTGACCTGAAATTTTGGCAACCTACTTATAATTTCTAAGATTTAGAGCCTTATAAACTGGTGTTATTTGTGACCAGTTTCATGTAGGATTGTGAGTAGTTACTCCTTGCATAACATGTTCATCAATTTGCACGTATATGAAATTCAATTGCTTTTTGCCTACATACATTCGGGTTAGTGGTTGGTGTCACATGCAGGGAGGTGCTTACAATTTCCCTTTCTTTCATTTTTACCCATTTAACTCCACATTAGCCAAATTTGCCTGTTGACCCTTAACTGCATCCCAAATTTAGCCTGCCTTGTCAAGCTAGTTAGTGTATATTTTGAGATATATATTTCATTGTGCCAAGTTTGGTTCGTATTCTGTTGATTCGGAGTCGGTAATCTAAGAAGAAAGGGAGGATGAAAAAAAAAAGAAAAAAAACGTGAAAAACGAAAAAGAAAAAAAAAAGAACCGAAAAAAAAAATAGAAAAGAAAAAAAGATTTAAAAAAAAAAGAAGATGTTGTTTGATTGACGGTTTCTGCTCCTATGCTTTATTAACATTTATTGAGGAGTATTTTCAGTTCGGTTTGGTGAGTTTGTGCCAAATGAAGGGCATGTGCTTAATTCATAATTGAGTTGGAAATGGATGTTCCCATATGGTTCTGTTTAGGTACTAGCTTGGCCGCCTATACCTCCACATTCCCATAAATGTTTTGCCATTTCTTACCCATTGCCTCACTTTACCATATTTTTGTAAACCCTCGGCTGTGACGGGACCTTGTTTGGTTGGAATGTATGTACGGTAGCTAGAATAGTTTATCATATTAGTTGCATGCATGTTTATGTGGGTCGTAGTCTAGGTGAGCGACTATTTTTCTTTCTCCTCTTACATATATATGTTCACCCTTTGCTTCATGAGAGAAGAGTGACCCGTGAGAGTCCATTATTAAAGGTCTTGCAAGGTCGACGGTTCAGCTTTATTATAAACATCTTACAACTCGTTTGCATTTGACTGTTTGCTATAAGTGTTAGTTTGCTTGCATTAAATTGGTTTAAGTGGGCATTTGTAGCTAGCTCTGAGTTATCTTTTCCGTTCCATTAGTTTGCATTTAGTTTACTCGAGGACGAGTAAAGGTTTGGTTTGGGGAGATTTGATACGTGCATTTTATATAGTCTTTTTAGGCCTTTTTATGCACATATTTCTATGCTATTATCGTAGTTTATGCTACGAAATGCCACGAATATGCTACTTTGGTGTGTTTTGCTCTATTTGCAGGAATGGATCAGAAAGTAGTGAAATCAAGCCATTTATCGTCCGTTTTGCATGCATTTGGAGGAAGAGTAAATTTGGAGCGGAATTATAGCTGTCTTGGGATGCGTGAAGCTGTTTCGGGAGCTAAAAGGACAAGTCAAAGCTGAACTAACGGAATTGTGAGCTGCTGAAGTCAAGAATCACTCGATCGAGTACTTTACTGGTCGATCGAGTGGTTTTAGATCAAATAAGGATTCGATCGAGTAGATTATATGGTCGATCGAACAGTGCCTCTTTAGTGTTGACTCGATCGAGTGATACTTTTAGTCGATCGAACGGTTTGAGCTCGGATTTGCTCGATCGAGTGGTTCTAAATCACTCGATCGAGTGGTTTCTCTTATTGGCTTGGGCTTTTAGTTTTAATCCGTCATTAGGTTAATCAATAATCCTATTTTCTTATAAATAGGAAGGTAGGACGTCATTTGTAACTCCTCTACCATACCTTATACACTACTTTTCTTCTGTTTCCTACTGTTCTCTATTCCTTTCTCCTTCCGGATCTTCTGTAATTCTTTCTTTCCCTTCCCCCTTTAATTTATTTAATGTTTATTATTCTCTCTTCCCTTGTTATTTCCTTTATCATTATGTCTAGCTAAATTCCCTGCTAGGATTAGGTGATTCAATGAATAGATGTTAATTGCTAATTAGGTTTGTAGATTCGTCGTTGTAGTTATGCCTTTGTTGTTAATCGCTACTATAACGGTATCCTGCTTGTTGATTCGAAGCAATTAGCCTTTTAACTTCGGTAAACCTTGACCTGGACCGAAAGGTTGGAAGGGGTGAGACTTGCAGTGAACAATAGGATGCTTTAGTAAGGGCGAAAGTTAAGCTAATAGCATTTTAGGGCGAACTGAGACCGAAAGGAGATATTCGTTGCCCCTTAGACCGACACATCGACTAATCTGTGACCTTAACTGCGATTGACTAACATTCATTGATGACCCGAAATCCTATTTTCCTTTCCTTATTGTTAATTTCTCCTGTTTTTATCTCTCTTGCCTTAGCCTCTTTAGTTTAGTTAACACAATCAAAACCCCTAATTGTGACATTAGACAGATCGAAGTAGACAAGTGAATAGTGACCGCCTCCCTGTGGAGATCGACCCTACTTACCGCTGACTTCTGTTAGTAGTATCTAGGTATTTTATTTTTGGTACATAACGACCATATCAATCATACAAACATTTTCTCAAATTATAAGCAAGCAGTTGTTGTTGTGATAGGATCGAGTTGGTTTATATCTTACAATCCTAGGAAGATTTGGGTCCCGGAGCCGAATCGATTACATTGTACAACACCTACAAGTCGACTTAATCCTCCCTACTCAACTATATGCATGGTCTAATGAGACTCGAGTTGGTTTATGTCTTACAAGTCTCATTGAAAAGGTAAGTGATGGGTAAAAAAATGCAAGGATTCATAGGCTCGCATTTCATCAAACATAACATGTGCATAAGTTGAGATCACAACAAGCAAGCAAATAAATTATGTGAACATATTAGATTAAGCATGAATCATCCCCCATGTTGGTTTCCCCTATTTCCCCATTAACCCTAGTTAAGGAAACTACTCACTCATTATCAAGTTTAACATGTTAACAAGGTTGTCAATCATATTAACAAAGCAAAACATGATGAATAAATGAAGATGATTAACAATAATTAAAAAGGGATTAAGAGAGTTATACCTAATGATGATTCCAAAATAATAATGCAAAGAATAATAGAAGTACTTGATGATTGATGGAAGGTTGTCAATCTCCCAATAAACCCAAATAATCTTCAATTACCAAAATAAAAGATGAACAATAGAGAAATAAAGGAAATGAGATTTGTATTAAGACTTGATTAGAAGTTGATTACAAGATTAAAGAGAGATTAGAATAATATAAACTACACTAAAGATTGATAAGAAGAGCATGATAATCTAGTTAGACTAATGGGGTATTTATAGTGGGGATTAGGTGCACAAATTAGGATTACTAAGGGCTTAAATGACGATTAAGTCCTTGAGGAATCACTCCTCTCAAGAAAAGATGCGGGTCTCCTTTTAGCTAGTCTTTCAAAAATATGTGCATCTCGAATGAAGAAAGAAGGGGACGTGTTGCTCTGGAGGACAATCCGAGCGTCCAAAAGGTCAGGACGAGCGGATTGTACAAGTTTTGGACGAGCGGCCTGGCAGCTAGGACGAGCGGCCTGTAGGGCTTCTGGACGGGCGTCCCGATGGGTGAGACGCTCGGACCTTGGTTCAGCTTGCCATTTCTTCTTTTCTGCTTTTCTTCTTTTCTTCTTCCAACAATCCTCCGGAATTTTGTCGAGAATGCAAGGATCTTCTTCATCATTGCCCATCTACTACATTATGTACAAAGGACCTCTAGTCTTGTCTTCTCTTTGATGCTTGGTCATTAGATTCGATCAATTTAGCTCTATTTTGCCATGAAAATGCAAGGTTTTCACTCCTCTCCTACCAAGGAAACAAAACCTCAAAGAATATGCAAAACAAACGACTAAAGATAGTAAATGACCCAAATATGCACTAAAAAGCATAGGAACGAGGCTAATTCGGGGACTAAATATGCTCAAATATTGATCACATAAAATATCGCCAAACCGAACCTTTGCTCATCCCGAGTAAAGAGGTACAAAACTAGGACCCTTATTTAAACTATCCCACTAATATAGCCGATATGAGACAATTAGCGGGTCTCACTCCGCCCCTTCAACTCACAACAAGACAACCATGAGGTAGGATGCCTTCTTGCAAGGCAAGGTGGGTTTTGCTAAAATGGCGATACATCCAAGCATTAAAGCACACAAAACAAGTAATGGATGCATCTACAAAATGAATAGCCACTTTCCTCATCTAAGTGGCGGAAATTATCTAAAGGGGAAGCATATCAAGGGTACACACTCCTTCATAGATATGGTTTCTTCAAATTACTAAGCCTAGAAGGATACCAATAAATCACCTCCAAAGTTGTGTCAAGCTAGGGTACCTTTGTCCTCAATCGTTAAATGCTTTTGTCAAGAATAGACTCCCTATGGTGTTAGAAACACTGGAGGATCGCGGAATTCCCCCTCTTGCCTAGACAAGAAGAAGGGTCGTCCCCTCTCTACCATGCAAAAAAATGGATATGATGGATAAAGGGATCAATAGTATTTGAGTTTCATTTTGGGAGTTTGTTTTTGTTGTTGTTTTTCCCCCCAATTTCTTGTGGCATTTGACATTTGAGAATACTTTCTTTTTGCCATTTCTTTGATGTTTGGCATTTTAATACTTGACAACTATCAACTTTTTGCATTTTCTTTTGAACATTTTTAAAGTCACCCCTATTAGTAACGAGGGTGCCTTATATTTGAAGCATAGAAGTTTTCATTTTTGTTACTCCTCTTTTCTTTTGATGCAATTTTGCAAACTTTTTGATATTTCATTTCATTTCTTGAACTTAAATATGAAGAATTTTGTGCCCATTCCCTTTGATGACAAGATGTGGTAGAATATGGATGAATGATGGTTGCATGGTTTCAAGGGTCACCTTGGAATAAACGGTAGCCAAGGAGTTATCACATCACAAGGTACTCTTGACTAGGCCTTAATCCATGGGTCAAAGGATACTAGCATGACACATCCTAGGGTGTTTTACAAGCATTTAACAAGCAAAGTCTTAAGAAGAAAAAGCATCTACTAGGGCCTATGTACACTTGTCAAGCTTCCCAAATAGACGGTTTCACAAAATTTTTCTAACATGCAACTATATGCCATGATGCAACTAACATTTATACATCCTAATGCATATGCTTCTACCAACTAGTATGCCAAATAATCTAAATGCAATCCTAAATTCACATTGTTTATACCGCATCAATCAAAATAAAGCCACATAGTCATTAACATAAAGAGGAAAAAGGAGATTGGAAAGATCATACCATGCGGTCTTCAATATCCTTATGTCTCGGATGTGGCGTAGTCAATCAATGTGAACAAGGATGAACAAACACAATATATACAAGACTATACTACAAAGGAAATGAACTTATTTTTGGAATTTTTCAATTTTTCAATTTTTCAAATTTTTTGGATTTTTCGAAATTTTGGATTTTTTTTTGATTTTGAATAAAAGTCAAGTTAGAATTTCCCATCCCCACACTAGTATGAGCATTGTCCTTAATGGCCAATACGATAGGAAATTATGCAATGAATATGTATGATTTCTAAACTAAATGCAAACTATACTAAACTACACTACATGATGCATGTGTTTTTGTTATGGTGGAGAGCATAATTTAAATTAGCTCCCAATGCATATGCATGGACTTCCCCAAACCAAAATAGACATTATTTCTAATATCATAAATTTCGGGTGAGTTTATGCACATGGAATGCAATGCATGAAACTAAAGATTGTCATTTTGGATTTTACAAGTCGGGAACAATAATAATGAACACCTTAATGAAGCCAAGGTGTTAGTCCTCCAATGTTGCTAGGACTCCAATAAAATGATCAAGATAAAATAAAAACAAGAGAAGTAGACAAACTATAAGGGAGGTGTAAGAATGTAGGAGCCTCCAAAGTTTGCTAATCCTCACCCATTGTATCATCATCATCATCATCATCTCTTGAGGCATCATTAACCTCCATAGATGTGGAATCATGTCCACTCTCACTTTCACTTGCTTGTTCTTCCTCACTTTCCTCTTCCTCTTCTTGGACTTCTTCTTCTTGAACCTCTTCTTCTTCTTCTTCTCGGTCACCACCCTCTTCAACAACCATCTCCTCTCCACCCGGTCTACCACCACTAGGAATGCTAGGAAAGAATACTTCCATATCCGCCCAACTAGGCAAAGGACAAGACGGATCAAGAAGTCATTGCCTAGCTAGCTGTAGGAGCGGCAGATATTGGGCCTTGTAAGCATCCACTCTATCATTGTAAGCTTGCTTATGCATTTCCCTCATGAGTAGAGTCAAGTAATCATTTCCCACTTCGACATCTTTGGGTTTGAACTCGTGTTATTAAAATGGGTAAGGTTGGGTTATAATGGAGGAGGGGCTTGACAATTTCGCCCCTTTGTTGTTGAATGATATACTCGGTCTCTTCGGAGAGTGGGAGAAGGTAGTTCGGTCGGTGAACATTCAATCGGCAAATTTTGGAAGGCAAGGTGAAGGATCTAGCTTCATTTGTTAACCACCCATATTTGTTGTCAAAAGTGTCGTGCTTGACCCACTTGAACTTGTGAATCATGGTGTCCATATCAACAAGATGGCCTCCTTTAGCCGGCACATAAGTGTTGTTTTTTGTTGAAATCCCGGTTGAAATGCCTAGCCAAATGGGTAACTAGTCCTCCATTGACAATAAAGGCGGTGCCTTCTTTGCCACAATCGACATTAAGCCATCGTTCAACCAAAAGTCTTAGAGCATTGTATGGCTTGGTAAATTCCCTCCCAATGTTCAAGGCCGACTCAAGAAGAATACAATCGAGTTTGGTATGATGATTTGTGTCATTTCTAGCTATCAAAGTATTCCCAATGACCTTATGCCATACTCTAATGCCCGGATGGTGGACTAAGAGAGCACGACAATCATGAAAGCGTATGAATTTCTTTCCGGAAATTGCCATCCAAAGAGGAGCGGGGTCATACTTGATAGGAGTCTTTCTATATTTCGGGTTATCACTAAGGCCTAATATCTTACCCAATTCGCCATAATTTATGCGTCTATCAACATTTTCAAGACGAAACTCGATGTTGGTTCGAGTCTCCACCCTTGTGACTTTCAAAGAACTTAAAAATTCCAAGGTGAGGGGGGGGTATGTCAATTCTTTCATTGTAAACAATATACCCAATCCCATAGACTCAAAGAAGGTTTTGGTTTGTTCAAGAACACCCAACTTTGACAATGCATCTTCACAAATAAACTTAGTGGGCATGATGGTTTTCTTAGCAAAGAGAATGAATTTCTCCCTATGAGACTCGGAAGTGAAAGTTACCTCCGGATAATTGGATAATTGTTCAATGACCGGAGTTGTTGATATTGTAGCTTCCATAGGGGGATCTTGTTCTTGAACCTCCAACCTTGCTTCATGGACTACCAAAGCCTTTGACAAGTTTTTTGCTTGAAGAGCTAGTTGCCTTTAGGAAAGTGTCTTCTTTTGGGGTGCCTTGTTGCCTCCTTTAGTTGTTGCCATTCTCTTTTGCTTGATTACACCAATGAAAGATTGAAATCTTCAATTTTTAGTGATACCCAAATCGATTTAGGATGAATGAATGTTGCTTTGTATCCTAAAAATCGACTCAAAAGTTAAAGATTTTGGTGTTTGAATCACTTTTTTTTGCAAAAGGAGTGATTAATTTTTGTTGTGAGGAAGTTTGGATTTGATTTGGTTGAGGAAATTTGATTTTGTTGATGGAGAGGATGAGGGTTTTGGGGTTTTTGGGTTTTGGGTAGTGTTTGTAGGTTGAAGAAATGAGAATGAATGGGAGAAGAGGGTTTAAAATACCCGTTATATTTGAAAATGCAGTGGAGGACGAGCGGACCAGGTGTCGGGATGCTCGGATTCTTCAATGTATGGCTCAGGAAAAGACGCCAAAGGACGAGCGTCTTTCTGGAAAGACGAGCAGATTCTTTGTGGAGGGACGAGCGTCTTTCTGGGCAGACGCTCGGATTCCTTTAGAGAGAAAATCCCAGAATTTTTGCAGCAAAAAGACGAGCGTCTTTCTTGAAGGACGACAGTCCCGAATGAGATGAGCGGATTCTCAGCTGAGACGCTCGGATTCTTTGTCAGACCAGAATTTTGTATTCTGCAGCTCTACCAGACGAGCGTCTGGTGTCTTGGACGCTCGGGTTTCTTCAGAACAAGCGGATTGTCCATTTGGCCGCTCGGATTCTTCCCTAACCACACGGATTCAGGTCCATCCGTGGGTACTTCGTATCCCGTGTCATTTTCATTCTTCAATTCTCGTGTTCATCATTGTAGGGGCACTACCACTACTACAGATACAGCTATAACAACGGTTAAAAACCGTTGTTATATAAAAAAGCGGACGTTGTTAAAGCGTCCGTTGTAAAAGGTTTTAACAACGGTTGGTTTTCTTAAGGAACCCGTTGTTAAAACTATTAACAACGGTTTTAAGTATAAAAACCCGTTGTGGAAAGTGTGACTCAGGGGGAATGTTATAACAACGGTTGTAATATACAAAACCGTTGTTATAACTAATAACAACGGTTTTTTAATAAATAACCGTTGTTGTTTGTTCTTAAAAAATAAAAAAAAATTAAATTAAATATTACTAGATGCATGCATAATTACGGCCCGTTATAATTCTGATGCATGCATTATTACTGCCATCACTGTGCATATGAACGGACAATATGGAATGAGAAGGGTTAGTAATAAGATTTGAAGCAGCATTGAGAGATATGATGATGATTATGGCACAACTTCCTAACATATATATTAATTAAAAAACAACTCAATCCACACATTGCTTAGTATAAATACATGCATTATCTCAACTAACATTCCATTATCTCACTATATACATCTCCAAACCCTAAATGCTAAAACAAACTCCAAATAAATTAACCCTACTTAATCTTTCAAAACAAACTCCAAACTCCAACAAAATGAATGATATCATTCTTAAGACTCTTACTATGATCGAGAACAACAACAGTTTCATCCGCCGGTTGCTCCACATTGAGGAAAGTTTCAGGAGCTACCTTGCGGATGCTCGATCCATTCTGAAGGACGCCAAAGAAGATGGCTTGACGGAGCAGCATCAGTTGCAGCTATATAACGATATAGCAACTGCTAAACGGAACCTCCAAATAGCCAAGGAGGAAAGGACGGATATCATAGAGGAGAGTAAGACCCTCTATGAAAATATAAGAATTGTATTTTTATTAATGTAATTTTTTTTTTAATTTATGTATTTATTATATATATATATATATATATATATATATATATATATATATATATATATATTTATGTATTTATTTATATATGATTATCATGCATTCCTCTCTATCATCTTGCTTCTTCTTTGTTTTAGTTTATTTAATTTGTTTTACTAGCTAATTAAGCGAATAATACTTAAAGAAATAACATAATGGTCGATAAAAACTAACACATACACATGCAAATGAAATAATTAGAAAAAGAAAATAATGACGATGAAACACGATGAAACCAACAGTGACGGCGAGATTTACATGATAATTAGACGATGAAATCAACAGTGACGGCGAGAAGATAAAGAGACGATGAGAAAGAGAGAAAGAGACGATGAGAAAGTGTGTTTTGTGTTTGTGTTTGTGTTTGTGTTTGTCTGCTGGGTTTGTGTTTGTGTATTAAGGTTTGTGTTTTGTGGCTGTAGCAGACTTGTATTTGTGTGGTTTATAGTATGGAAGGTATTGACAACGGATATTAAAGAACAACCGTTGTCAAATAAGTTTTAACAACGGTTGTAAATCAACAACCGCTGTCAAATAAGTTTTAACAACGGGTTCCAAAAGCAACCGTTGTGATTACTTTTCACTAACTTTGCGTCAATTTTGCGCCAAATTATTAACAACGGTTGTGCATGTGTAACCCGTTGTTAAAACTTATAACAATGGTTTTTATAACCATACCCGTTGTAATTCATTTTAGTAAAATTCGCGCCATACATTCTACAACGTCTATTGTGATTTTCGTGAATAATCGTTGTTAAAGGGGCGTTGTAGTTGCCTGGATTGGTAGTAGTGTACAAAGGCATGAATAGCCTAGGCAATTGCTATCCCCACACTAAGGTAAAGCACTACACATCAATAAAATCATAAGTCCCTCCCTCACTTCTCTCAAAATGATGAATATCTTGATCAAGGCACAAAAATATAAATCCAAAAATGACAAAAATGCAATGTAATAATTGAAATGTAAGTTAGGGAGTTAGAATATTTACAAATGGTGGTTTAGGGAGGACTCCACCAAACTCTCATCCAATGTGAGATGTCAAGGGGGCATGTTCAAGGTGTTGTTGATGTTACTCAACACCTTGAAGAAGTAGTCGAAAGCTTGCTCATTATCATGATAAAGGTCCTCAATAGATTTTTGCACTTGTTGTTCTCCATGATGGTCTTGGTTCATAGCATTACCAATATAGGGATTGAATATCCCTTCAAACTCACCATCCCAAAGACCGCAAACTTCGTCTACTTGATCATTAAAAATTTCTTGAGTTGATAGAGATAATTCTCCTTCTTTCTTGTCTTGGCCAATGAGGCCATCTTCTTCACTTGTCATGGGTGAGCTTTTCAAGCTCTCATTGTTGCTATTTCCTTGTTCTTGTGATGGAGCATCATCCACTTTCTTTTTCCATTGAAATTCCAACTTCTTCCTATCATCCTTCCGGCTATAGTGATCAACCATAAAACATGGCTCATGCAATCGGGGAGCCCTCATGGTCTTGTCAAGATTGAAAGTGATGGTTTCATCTCCCACTTCAAGGGTGAGTTCTCCATGCTTCACATCGATCACCGCTCCTGCGGTGTGCAAGAAAGGTCTTCCTAAGATAATAGGAATGTTGGAGTCTTCTTCCATGTCAACAATAACGAAATCCATCGGGATGAAGAATTTTCCAATTCTCACGGGAACATCTTCCCATACCCCTAAAGGTGTCTTTGTTGATCTATCCTCCATTTGAAGCGTGATGTTGGTACATTTGAGTTCTCCTATTCCTAGCCTCTTGCTAACCGAATATGGCATGACACTAACACTTGTCCCAAGGTCACATAAAGCTTTGTTGATTGTAGTGTCACCAATAGTGCATGGAATTGAGAAACTTCCCGGATCCTTGAGTTTTGGAGGTGAACTCCCTTGAAGGATGGCACTACTCACCTTAGTGAAGGCAATAGTCTCAAGCTTCCGGATTGATTTCTTCTTCGTAAGGATGTCCTTCATGTACTTTGCATAGGCCGGAACGTGATTGATCAATTCCCTGAAAGGAATCGAGACTTCTAAATTCTTCACAATTTCCATGAATTTTCCAAGTTGGTCATCAAACTTAGGCTTAGCTTGACGACTCGGGAATGGAAGTCTAATCACAATGGGGTCCTTCTCTTTGGCCTTTTCTTCACTTTTCTTTGAAACTTCTTGTTTGGTGGGTTCTTCTTCCCTAACGTTTTGCACAACTCTTTCCTTGTCACTAGCCTCTACAACTTCATCCTCAACTTGATTCTTTGGCCCTTCATATCTCGTACCACTCCTCAAGTGAATGGCACTAACCGTTTCATGTCTTGGGGGATTACTTTGAGGTTATAATTGCCCCTTTTGTCTTTGAGAGCTTGAAGATGCTAGTTGGGTCATTTGAGTTTCTAACATTTTTGTGTGGGCTAGGATGTTGTTGATGGTGATGTCTTTTGCTTGGCTATATTTTTGCATTTGAGTGAAAAATTCTTGTTGATTCTTTCGCATTTGGAGGACCGCTTTTTTAACATCAAAACCTTGGTCATTTTGTTGATTGTATGGAGTTTGATTTTGATAACCTTGGTTTTGGTTGTAAAAGGGTCTTTGATTTTGGTTTCTCATGGGAGGTGGGGTGTATGTTGGTTGAGGGTTTTGAACATTTTGGCTTTTGTATGAGAGATTTGGGTGGAATTTAGTGTTTTCATTGTAATAGTTGGAATAAGGGGTACCACTTTTGTATGCTTGAAAAGCATTCACTTGCTCATTTGTTCCCCTACATTCACTTTGGTCATGTCCCAAAGCTCCACAATTCTCACATATCCCATTTGGGATTGATGAAGATGCCACCATGGCATTAACATGATGCTTTGGTGATTTTGAGGCTTCTTACAGCTTAGCCATAGCCTTCTCAAACTTCAAGTTGATGGTATCAATATGAGCACTAAGTTGAGCACCCAATTGAGTAATAGAGTCCACTTCATGCTTTCCTCCTCTAGTAGCCTTGCGAGGTCTACTATATTGTGAATTATGGACCGCCATTTCCTCAATCTTGTTCCAAGTTTGATTATCGTCAACTTCGGTGAACATACCATTTGATCCCATGTTGAGAATGTTTCTTGATTCTTCATAAAGACCATTCCAAAATTGTTGTACCAAGAACCACTGGCTAAGTCCATGATGAGGACATGAGCGACAAATTCCTTTGAATCGCTCCCAAGCTTCATACAAAGATTCTTCGTCCCTTTGCTTAAAACCCGTAATTTGAGCTCTTAGCATGTTAGTCTTTTTTGGAGGGTAGAATTTTTTGTAGAAAGCTAGAGCCAATTTCTTCCAAGAGTCAATTACAAGAGCGGCCTTATCAAGGCTTTTCAACCATTGTTTCGCGGTACCAATTAGAGAAAAAGGAAATAAGACCCATCGAATTTGGTCTTGAGTCACTCCGGTTTGTGAAATCGCATCACAATAGTAAAAAAAAGTCTCCATGTGAGAATGAGGGTCTTCACTAGGCATCCCCCCAAATTGGCTTCTTTTGACTAATTGGATAAATGCGGATTTTGCAATGAAATTTCCGGTTAAGTGTTGTGGTGTGGGAGTTCCATTGGGTAGGTTCTCCTCGGTTGGTACGGAATGTGATGAAAACTTAGGCATTGTGGGGTGATTGTGTGGTTGATTTTGTGTTGGGTTCTCCTCACCTTCTCTTGAAAAAGGGTTGATGAACTCAATAGTATTTGGTTGAATATCTACAACCTCACCAATACCTCTCAAAGTATTTCTAGTAAGTCATCTATTGGTTGTCAAAGTCCTTTCAATTTCGTGATCAATGGGTAACAAGTTACCTTGTGATCTTCTAGACATGCAAAACATCAAACAACTCGAAAACAATTAGAACAAACCTTGAGGAGTTTTACTTCCCCAAGGAAAAGAAAGACACAACTAATAACAATCAAAGAAAATCAAATCAAGTTCACACCGTCCCCGACAACGGCGCCATTTTTGGTTGGTCCGCTTTGAGCTTAGATTTCGGTTACTTGTCGTTAGGAGCACCTAGACCAAAACAATATTTATAACTTCACAAACAACTCTACTACTAGTAAAGAGGCAAGTAATGGTCGGATCCCAAGGGATGGGTATTGATGTAGGATTTTCGATTGCAAGTAGTGGTGTCTAGGGGTGTCAAAATTTGGGTTGAGATAAGAAGATCACTAAACTAAATAACAATAATGTAAACAAGCAAGATGACTAAAATGAGATGTAAACAATTGATTAAAAGCACTAGGGTGTCATGGGTTCATAGGGGATTCATGGGAATTGATCATACAAACATATTCTCAAATTATAAGCAAGCAATTATTGTTGTGATAGGATCGATTGGTTTATATCTTACAATCCTAGGAAGGTTTGGGTCCCGGGACCGAATAGATTAGATTGTACAACACCTACAAGTCGACTTAATCCTCCCTACTCAACTATATGCATGGTCTTATAAGACTCGAGTTGGTTTATGTCTTACAAGTCTCATTGAAAAGGTAAGTGATGGGTAAAAAAAATGCAATGATTCATAAGCTCGCATTTCATCAAACATAACATGTGCATAAGTTGAGATCACAACAAGCAAGCAAATAAATTATGTGAACATATTAGATTAAGCATGAATCATCCCCCATGTTGGTTTCCCCTATTTCCCCATTAACCCTAGTTAAGGAAACTACTCACTCATTATCAAGTTTAACATGTTAACAAGGTTGTCAATCATATTAACAAAGCAAAACATGATGAATAAATGAAGATGATTAACAATAATTAAAAAGGGATTAAGAGAGTTATACCTAATGATGATTCCAAAATAATAATGCAAAGAATAATAGAAGTACTTGATGATTGATGGAAGGTTGTCAATCTCCCAATAAACCCAAATAATCTTCAATTATCAAAATAAAAGATGAACAATAGAGAAATTAAGGAAATGAGATTTGTATTAAGACTTGATTAGAAGTTGATTACAAGAGCAAAGAGAGATTAGAATAATATATACTACACTAAAGATTGATAAGAAGAGCATGATAATCTAATTAGACTAATGGGGTATTTATAGTGGGGATTAGGTGCACAAATTAGGGTTACTAAGGGCTTAAATGACGATTAATTCCTTGAGGAATCGCTCCTCTCAAGAAAAGAGGCGGGTCTCCTTTTAGCTAGTCTTTCAAAAATATACGCATCTCGAATGAAGAAAGAAGGGGACGTGTTGCTCTGGAGGACAATCCGAGCGTCCAAAAGGTCGGGACGAGCGGATTGTACAGGTGTTAGACGAGCGGCATGTGGGGCTTCTGGACGGGCGTCCCGATGGGTGAGACGCTCGGACCTTGGTTCAGCTTGCCATTTCTTCTTTTCTTCTTTTCTTCTTCCAACTATCCTCCGGGATCTTGTCGGGAATGGAAGGATCTTCTTCATCATTGCCCATATACTACATTATGTACAAAGGCCTTCTAGTCTTGTCTTCTCTTTGATGCTTGGTCATTAGATTCGATCAATTTAGCTCTATTTTGCCATGAAAATGCAAGGTTTGCACTCCTCTCCTACCAAGGAAACAAAACCTCAAAGAATATGCAAAACAAAGGACTAAAGATAGTAAATGACCCAAGTATGCACTAAAAAGCATAGCAACGAGGCTAATTCGGGGACTAAATATGCTCAAATATTGATCACATCAATAGGGTTTGCATAGGAAGGATGCGTGCGTGGTTGTCGTCTGTGTCACCGTCGGTCCGCGTTATTAGGTAAGTCGCTGTTTTGTAGTCTCTTTCAGTAGATTGTTGGAAGTAGTTATATAATAGGATGTGTCATCATTGTAGGATGCGTCTCGGAGTCTTACTTGGCTGTGTGTGGATGCATTTTCATGGTTGGCGATAAGGTAGGGTTTCCCTACTCAATTAATGTTAATTGAATTAAGATGTGATTGTACTGTGTTTTACTGTTCTCTGCTGATCATCGGAGTGTTGGTGTGATGGTGGTGATTGTGATGGTGTTGTGATGTTTGTGGTGGACTCACTTGCGGGAGTGGCTTCACACCCTAGTTCGCTCTCCGTGGAACCCGTCACGGGAGGGGATGTGCACATTAAGGGACAGGGTTATCGCTCTTTGATGAGCGGGATTTTGGTGGGGATTTGCTGCGGTCCCCCATTGGCAGCGTGGGCTACCTGTTGCGATGGGTAGTTTGGCAGGGCTACACACCTCTGTGTGTAGTCAGTTACTGTGTGAGATTGGGAGACCGGAGAGGATGGATGATCAGCTGGTTACTTATCATATTGGTCTTATTTTGATTGTTTAGTAACTAACCCCGTGCTATGTTTTCAAAACTGTGGTGATCCATTCGGGGATGGTGAGCAGTTGGCTTAGCAGGTATAGTTGGTTGTTGCTGTTGGGCATGGAGGGAATCGAGTCACCACGCTACCGGCATAGGTTTTCAGACGCATGAGTTCTTTAGCAGTCATAGTTATCACTTGTATTCTGTTTTGTACCGTGGTTGTAAAGTGTTACCTAATTAATTATAAATGTTCTTTTATTGTCTATTTGATCTACTACCTCGGGTGACCGAGATGGTAACACCTTCATACACTGGGATGGTCCTTGGTAAGGCGTCCTAGTGTGTGGGAGTGTTACAAAGTGGCATCAGAGCCGACGATTTTGGAACCTGAACCAATGAATCCAATGAATATAGGGTGTTATTTCAAATAAACCTGGTGTATGTGCATTAGGAGCCCCAGCCGATGCTAGATTTTGGGTGAGTAGGCGCCCTCATTTCAAAATCACGACCCCATCGTGCTTAAGCCAGCCACCGGGAAAGGGTAGTCCATAGAAGTAGTTGCTTGAAGAGTGGTTGCTAAGTATGTTTGTTAATCGTATCACATGTATCAATGTGAGTCTTGCATGCATTAACGATGGTAGTGATGAGGTCTTGAATTTGTTGGAATGGTTGGTGAGTTGTGAAGAAATTATGATTGATGTAAGGTGGAACTCTTTTGTGTATGGCGAAGCTAAGTTAAATGACTTGTTTAATAATTGTGGCATCATACGGTGGTTAATGTTACATGAATGTCTTGATTAATGGGAGTATAGGATGAACTGTGGAAATTGTGATGTTGTAGCATTATAAACCGACCTTTGCAGGTATGTAGCTAGTTTAGACTTCTAACCTTTATATTATCCATGGTTAGATTGTGACATAATTGTTACAGTGGTTGAGGTAAAGAACGTAGGTGGTATGTTGGTTGATTGGGTAATGGTTATGTGTAATTCGTGTACGATACGTGTTTATGTGGTAGAAATAAGTTCTAACGGTGACGAGCCCGAATGCACGGCTTAATAATTTCAAATTCCGTTCCTGTTTTGTGACACTCGACCGAGTAAGACACACTCGGCCGAGTATACTAGCACTCGACCGAATACCCATTTTGTCAAATTACGAATCGCTACTGATCTTGAACACTCGACCGAGTAGTCCATACTCGGCCGAGTATGCCCAATACTCGACCGAGTACGGTTTTATCGTGACTCATCCGGGTTATTCAAAAACCCTATATCGCCTCTTCTTTTCTCATTTTCGCCTCCAACATCTTCTTCTTCTTTCCTCTAAAACTCCATATCACTTCTCTCTCAAACCCTTGGGTGATTCTTGGTGGTTGTTTGCTTTTTGCTTGCCAAAACTTCCTTCAAGGTAAGGTTTTAAATCAATTTCTTCCTTTATTATTAAAGTTGTGGTATGTTTTCTATTCAAACTTCGAGTCCCTATCATGTGCAACTGAAATCAAGCTTTTCCTCTGGTTATTTGGATTAAATTGCTTAAAAACATCGTCTATGCTGTCACTAGAGCAATTCCATGGCTTAAATCGCTTCTTGAATTTTCTAGGGTTTTGCTTAAGTCGAAAATTTTGGTCCTTTAGCTTGTTTTAAGATGCTCTTTCAAAGCCTCTTGATGATAAAAATGACTCCTTTGAGTAAAATACTTTGTGTTTTGTGAGAAAATTTCGTCTTAAAAGTTCGTCTCAAAATTGTATATATTCTGAAAAACAGCCCATTTATGGCAAAATTTTGTGTGAGGTATCTTTGTTAAAACCTATCTTTTGCAGTATGCCAAAAACAAGAGTCAACACAAACAAGAGGACCCGTGCCAATGTTCAATTTGAGACGGGTCAATCCAGCCAAGAACCTATTGTTCCACTGGTGGAGGCCTATCCATCGGTAATCTTTTCTTATTTCAAGCAGCGTAAGGCCTTCGTAGCCTTAATGAGTCATCATTTCCGACCTACTCGGTGTGTGAACCCCGAGATTTTGGAGACCTTGGGGATTAAGGAAGACATAAACCATATCTTTGAGACCTTGGGAATGGAGGGGTTGTATCACCTGAGAAAGAAGTCCTACCCTCACTTGACCTTAGAGTTTATGAGCTCGTTTGTTTATGATGCAAAGGAGAAAACTATCTCCTTTTGCCTCATGAACGAGGACCATGAGGTGACTTTAGATGAGTTTGCTGGCCACCTAGGCCTAGAGGCTGAGAGGACAGGGTATCTTAGTGATGTAGCTAAGAATAGTGGTGCACCTCTTTACCTTCCTTACTTGACTGGCTGACCTGCTCCTAGTGCTAGTGCTATGCTGATTAATGATGTTCAGCACGTGTTTCTCCGTATGTTCCTTAGGATGATGACCTGGCTGTTGTACTCGAGAGATGATGTGAGCAAACTTAATTCTCATGAGGTTATGCTGTTGATGTCTTACCTGAACCTGCACCATAGGAAGCCCTTTTACTATAGCGCTCCGGGAGTGGTTTGTGCTAGCTTGGAGCATATGGCACAGTCCCCGGACCGTCACATTTCTTGCGGGGCCATAGTGACCCGCTTAGCCCAGCGCGTGACTGATTTTGAGGCCCCACCTCCCTCGGGGGATGAGTTTGTTGAGACTGTGCCTACCATGAATGCCAAGTATTGGTGTCAGAACAGATGGTTGAGGAAGATGGCTGATGGGACTTATGCTTGGAGAGTGAGAGGAACTATGTGGATGGTACTTCTCGACCCTGCCCACCTTCCTGTTGTTGACCACTTAGCTGAGTGGGAGCCTGTAGGTGGTGTGCTTAGACCTGGAACCCAGTACTACTTGATTGACCCTACCATTCTTTTGGACCTACCTGAGCCTACCTTAGTACCTGAGGGACAGCAGGCTCCTCCCCCACCTCGAGAGTGTCGTAGGGTCAGACAGCCTTGGGCGGACCCGGTTGAGGCTGAGCCCTCTTACTCCATGTTGAGGTACTACCCAGAGCAGTACTCGCCCTACCCCATAGTGCATGACCCTAGGATGCAGGTGAGCGACTTGACTGAGCGGATCTCCACCACCTTGGTGCTCCGCAACATGCATGAGATGGCCCTTAATCAGGGCATAGGGACTGAGTTGGCACAACCCCTTTGGTGGAGAGGACCCGGAGTGGACACAGGTATCTTCTATAGCTATGGAGTCCACCTCGGCTTTTGGAAGCCACCAGAGGAGACTGAGTTCGGCTTCCACGCGGGACCGTAGGGAGCCAACTACGGCAGCCAGCTAGGAGGGGGAGACTACTCAGCAGCGGGTTATCAGGGAGCTAGTACCTCGGGAGCAGGAGCATCAGGTGCAGGCGGTGATGATGAGATTGAGGAGGGTCCTGGCTTTTAATCTTTTCCTGGTATTTTCTAGACTTGTTTCAGTTGTGGATGGATATTTAGCGTTTCTTGTCGTACACTTTTATTTCGGATGACTGTACTTGGCCTTAAGGCCGTTACTTGTCTTAGCATACTATGGTGGTGATTTGTTTGACTTGGACATGCATTTCGGTATGGAAATCGTGACTTTTGCAGGTTAGCTTGGTAGTGAAATGGGTTTCGTTACTGAAAACGCTCTCTGCCCGTGAAAACTCGACCGAGTATACATCATACTCGACCGAGTAGAGTCTACTCGGTCGAGTACACTCTTATACTCGGCCGAGTATCGGGGTTTTGCGTGATATTTGCATCTCATTGTGATTTTCACGTTCCTTCTGCTGTCTTGGGTGATCTATGTTAACCAGCTATTATCTTTACATCCCCGTATAATGTACTCTGTTTAGATGTAGCGGTAACGCTTATATGTTTTGTGCTTAGGTTGAGGTGATAGTAGTATCATGACGCTCCATGTTTATATAATTCTTTTAGTGGAATACATGTTTATGTGTTGTGGAGTAGGAGTAGAGACGTGTTGTGGCCGTATACTAAATGTATGATTTGTGGTAGTGTCCAATTACGTGTAATCGTTGTCTTTGGTTGCACTCAACTTCGGGGACGAAGTTCCTTTTTAGAAGGGTAGATAACATATCGCGATATAAACGTTCATATAAATAAAAGTTAAAACAAAGTCCTTGATGTGTTTAGCTCTCTTCCCTTATATGTTTGTCTCTTATGTTCATCTTTCCGGCTATGCTGTCATGAGCTAAAGTGTGGAAACGGGCAAGAGGATCAGAAATTAAGGATATATTTGGGTGGTTTGATCGCGAGTTTTTGCAATAATCGCAGTCTTATGCGATGAGTATCTTGTGATAATATCTGGGGTGTTGTCCTGTAGTGGTCAAAGCCTGTGGTGTGTCTCGTAGTGGTCGACGTTGGTACGTCTTTATGTATGTAGATCGTCTTCGAGGTGGTTAACCTTTTTGTTGAGTTGTGTGGGCTGAACTTCGGGGACGAAGTTCCTTTTAAGGGGAGAAGACTGTAATACCTACGATGTTTAAGGACTCTTTTGACCGACCCTTTGACCGGGAAAGACCTTAAGAAGGGATAGGTGAGAGACTAGGTTAGGATAGGTACCTTACGAGAGTATTTGTACTCGACCTAGCTGGGACTACTCGGCCGAGTATTGTTTATACTCGACCGAGTAGAGCCTACTCGGCCGAGTATGGAAGTACTCGACCGAGTATGGCTGCTGTGACGCGTCGATATAAAAATGCAAGTTCGCAACATTTGTTTCATTTTCCCATTTTCGACAGTTCCTCTTCCTCTAACCCTAGCCTACCTCTCTCTCACCTATCACCCCTACATCCATACACTCTCTTATATGTAGCCTACACCTCAACCATGGGAAGGACCGGTTTTTCATAGGAAGGATGTGTGCGTTGTTGTCGTCCGTGTCACCGTCGGTCCGCGTTATTAGGTAAGTCGCTGTTTTGTAGTCTCTTTCAGTAGATTGTTGGAAGTAGTTGTATAATAGGATGTGTCATCATTGTAGGATGCGTCTCAGAGTTTTGCTTGGCTGTGTGTGGATGCATTTTCATGGTTGGTGATAAGGTAGGGTTTCCCTACTGAGTTAATGTTAATTGAATTAGAATGTGATTGTATTGTGTTTAACTGTTCTCTTCTGATCATCGGATTGTTGGTGTGATGGTGGTGGTTGTGATGGTGTTGTGATGTTTGTGATGGAGTCATTTGTGGGAGTGGCTTCACGCCCTAGTTTGCCCTCCGTGGAACCCGTCACGGGAGGGGATGTGCACATTAAGGGACATGGTTATCGCTCGTTGATGAGCGGGATTTTGGTGGGGATTGGCTGTGGCCCCCCACTGGCGGAGTGGGCTACCTGTTGTGATGGGTAGTCTGGCAGGGCTACACACCTTGGTGTGTAGTCGGTTACTGTGTGAGATTGGGAGACCGGAGAGGATGGATGATCAGCTGGTTACTTATCATATTAGTCTTATTTTGATTGTTCAGTAACTGACCCCGTGTTATGTTTTCAAATCTGTGATGATCCATTCGGGGATGGTGAGCAGTTGGCTTAGCAGGTACAGTTGGTTGTTGCTGTTGGGCATGGAGGGAATTGAGTCACCACGCTACCAGCATAGCTGTTCAGACGCATGAGTTCTTTAGCAGTCATAGTTATCACTTGTATTCAGTTTTGTACCGTGGTTGTAAAATGGTAAGTAATTAATTATAAATGTTCTTTTATTGTTTATTTGATCTACTACCTCGGGTGACCGAGATGGTAACACCTTTATACATTGGGATGGTCCTTGGTAAGGCGTCCTGGTGTGCAGGGATGTCACAAGGTCAGATCCCAAGGGACGGGAATTGATGTAGGATTTTCAATTGCAAATGGTCGTGTCTTAGGGTGTCCCAATTTGGGGTTGGGGTAGGGGATCAACTAAAACTAGTCAACAATATAAAAACAAAGTAATGTAAACAAGCAAGATGATTAAAATGAGATGTAAACAATTGATTAAAACCACTAGGGTGTCATGGGTTCATAAGGGATTCATGGGAGTTGATCATACAAACATGTTCTCAAATTATAAGCAAACAATTATTGTTGTGATAGGATCGAGTTGGTGTATAAGCTTACAATTCCTAGGAAGGTTTGGGTCTCGAAGCCGAATCGATTAGATTGTACAACACCTACAAGTCGACTTAGTCCTTCCTATTCAACTATATTCATGGTCTAATGAGACTCGAGTTGGTGTATAAGCTTACAAGTCTCATTGAAAAGATAGGTGATGGATAAAAAATACAAGGATTCATAGGCTCGCATTTCATTAAACATAACATGTGCATAAGTTGAAATCATAACAAGCAAGCAAATAAATTATGAAAACATATTAGATTAAGCATGAATCATTCCCCATGTTGGTTTCCCCTAATTCCCCATTAACCCTAGCTAGGTAAACTACTCACTCATTATCAAGTTTAACATGCTAACAAGGTTGTCAATCATATTAACAAGGCAAAACATGATGAACAAGTAAGAAAGATTAACAATAATTAAACAAGGTTAAGAGAGAATTATACCTATGAAGATGATTCCAAATAATAAAGCAAAGAATAATAGAAGTACTTGATGATTGATGGAAGGTTGTCAATCCTCCAAATAAACGCAAATAATCTTCTAATTACCCAAAATAAATGAAGAACAATAGAGAAATTAAGGAAAGATTAATATTGAGATTTGTATTAAAACTTGATTAAGAGTTGATTACAAGATTAAGAACTTAATTAAGAGAGCATAAAAATTGATTAGAAATTGATTAATAGATGATTAGTAATTGATGCTAATCTAGGTAGTACAAAGGGGTATTTATACTAAAGATTAAGTACAAGGATTAGGGTTACTAAGGGCTTAAATGACTATTAAGTCCTTAAGAAAAGTTGAGGAAATGCTCCTCTCGACGGAAATGAGCATATCCGCCATGCTAGTCTTGCAACGATCCGTCCGTCTTGGCTGGGAGACGCTCGGATGTTGGTGATGGGAGACGCTCGGATCGTGTGTGATCCGCTCGGATTCCTCGGCAGACTGCTTCTGTTCTTTTTCCTCCTTCACAATCCGCAAGGATCATTTCGGGGATGCAAGGCTCATTTCATCATTGCCCATTTCACTTTATTATCTACATAGGCCTTCTACTGATGTCTTCTCTTTGATGCTTGGTCATTAGATGCAATCAATTTAGGTCCATTTCGCCATGTTAATGCAAGGTTAGCACTCCTTTCCTACCAAAGGGGACTAAACCTCAAAGAATATGCAAAATGGGAAACTAAAGATAGTAAATGACCCAATTATGCACTATAAAGCATAGGAATGAGGTTAATTCGGGGACTAAATGTGCTCAAATATGAGTCACATCAAACATCCCCAAAACCGAACCTTTGCACGTCCCGAGTAAAGAGGTGACAAAAACTAGGACCCTTATTCAAACTATCCTACTAATATAGCCGATGTGAGATAATTAGCGGGTCTCACTCTGCCCCTTCAACTCATAACAAGACAACCATGAGGTAGGATGCCTTCTTGCAAGGCAAGGTGGGGCTTGCCAAAATGGCGATACATCCAAGCATTAAGCACACAAAAACAAGAAATGGATGCATCTACAAAAATGAATAGCCACTTTCCTCATCTAAGTGGCGGAAATTATCTACAAGGGAAGCAATCTAAGGGTACACACTCCATTATAGATACGGTTTCTTCAAACTACTAAGCCTAGAAGGATACCAATAAATCACCTCCAAGTTGTGTCAAGCTAGGGTACCTTTGTCCTCAATTGTTAAATGCTTTCGTCAAGAGAAGTTTCCCTATGGTGTTAGAAACACTTGAGGATAACGGAATTCCCCTTCTTTCCTAGACAAGAAGAAGGGTCGTCCCCTCTCTACCATGCCCAAAAATGGATTCGATGGATAAAGGGATCATTTGTATTTGAGTTTCATATGGGAGTTTGCTTTTGTTGTTTTTCCCCCCCAACTTCTTGTGGCATTTGACATTTGAGAACACTTTCTTTTTGCTATTTCTTTGATGTTTGGCATTTCAATAATTGACAATTTCAACCTTTTCTTACAATTTCTTTTGAATCATTTTCAAAGTCACCCCATTTGTAGTGAGGGTGCTTAAATTTGAAACATAGGAGTTTTCATTTTTGTTACTCCTCTTTTCTTTTGATGCAATTGCAAACTTTTTCATTTTCATTTCAATGCTTGAACTCAAATTAATAGTTTTTGTGCCCATTCCCTTTTTGATGACAAAATGTGGTAGAATATGGAAGATGGTTGCATGGTTTCAAGGGTCACCTTAGAATAAACGGTAGCCAAGGAGTTATCACACCACAAGGTACTCTTGACTAGGCCTTAATCCATGGGTCAAAGGATACTAGCATGACATATCCTATGGTTTTTTACAAGTATTCTAATGAGCAAAGTCTTAAGAAGAAAAAGTATCTACAAGGGCCTATATACACTTGTCAAGTTTCCCAAATAGATGCTTTCACAAAATTTTCCCTAAATGCAACTATATGCCATGATGCAACTATCATTTATACAACCTAATGCATATGCTTCTACCAACTAGTATACCAAATAATCTAAATGCAATCCTATAATCACATTGTTTCATACCGCATCAATCAAAATAAAGCCACATAGTCATTAACATAAAGAGGAAAAAGGAGATTGGAAAGATCATACCATGCGGTCTTCATGATCCTCATGTCAAGGATGTGGCGTAGTCGATCAATGTGAAGAAGGATAGACAAACAAACAAACAAACAAACAAACAAACAAACAAGTATATACAATACTACACTGTAAAGGAATGAACATGTTTTTGGTTTTTCAATTTTTCAAAATTTTATGGGATTTTGTTTATGAAATAAAGAGACATGTTTTTGTATTTTCAAAAATTTTCAATTTTTATCATTTTTTTTATTTTTAGTCAAGTTAGAATTCCTCATCCCCACACTTGTATGGGCATTGTCCTCAATGGCCAATACGATAAGGAAATATGCAAGCTATATGAGAATGCATGATTTCTACACTAAATGCAAACTATATGATATATAAACAAGTAAATGCATTCTAAACTATACTATATGATGCATGAATTTTTGTTTGGTTGGAGAGTATAATTTGAATTAACTCCCAATGTGTGTGCTTAAACTTCCCCAAACCAAACCAGACACTATTGCTAGTGTAAAAATTTGGGGGAGTTCATGCACAAAATGTTATGCATGAAACTAAACTTGTCATTTTGGATTTTACATGTGGGAACAATAAAAGACACCTCAATGAAACCGAGGTGGGAGTCCTCTAGGTGGTGCTAGGACTCGATACTCATGATCAAGAATAAAAATATTTGGAAATAAGAGAAATGAACAAAGTTAAAGGAGGTGTAGGAAACTCACAATGGATTTTGGCATCCTCCAAAAAGCTTGTTAATCCTCAATTGTCGCCAATGGTGATATCACTATCATCATCATCGTCATCCTCATTGTCCTCATTGTCATCATCATCCACCTCCATGGATCCGGAGGCTTCACCATCATCACTTGAGCTTTCCATTTCCTTTTCCTCATCTTCCTCTTCTTCACTATCAACAACAATCTCTTTCCCTTTGGTAACCTGGCCAGCCATGCTAGCATCTCTAGGAGCATTAGGAAAGAACACTTCCCTATCCACCCTACTAGGCAAAGGACATGATGGATTAAGGAGTCCTTGCCTATCTAAGTGTAGGAGGGGCGGATATTGGGCCCGGTAAGCATTGACACGGTCCTCAAAAGCTTCCTTATGCATGTGTTGCATCAATTTGGTCAATTAATCCTTACATACCTCAACATCGTCGGGTCGTAATTCTTGTTAGGTAAACGGGTAGGGTGGAGTCACAATGGAGGAGGAGGAGGGCTCAGTAACGGCTTCCATATGGTGTTGCAAGATCATCTCGGCTTCACCGGAGAGTGAAAGAAGATAGTTTATGCTTCGGACATTGAATCGGCAAATCTTGTTTGGTATAATGAAGGACTTGGCATCTTTGGTGAGCCACTCAAATTTGTTGTCAAGGTTGTCATTCTTGACTCAATGGAATTTGTTAATCATATGGCTAGATCAATAAGGTGGCCTCCCCTAACCGACTTGTAAGTCTCATCTTTGTTGAAATTTCGGTTGAGGTGCTTGGCCAACCATGTTACCAATTCCCCATTTACTATAAAGGCTGCTCCTTCCTTACCATGGTCAATTGTAAGCCACCTTTCGAGTAAGAGTTGAAGTACATTGTATTTCTTGGTGAACTTCTTGTCGACATTCATGGTTGACTCAAGATGAAATCGAGTTTGGTGAAATGAGTTGTGCCCTTCCTTGCAATTAGAGTATTTCCCATAACCTTATGCCATACCCTTATACCCGGATGGTGGACATAAAGGGCATGACACTCACGGCAGGATAAAAATTTTCTTCCGGAGATAACTTTCCACAAAGGGGCGGGGTCATATTTTGAGGGCTTCTTCTCATAAGTCAAGTCGTTCTCAAGACCGAACACCTTGCCAAAGTCATCAAAAGACATCTTTCTATCCACATTTTGAAGGCGGAATTCAATATTCTTTCGAGTCTCTACCTTAGTGATTTTCAATGAACTTATAAATTCCTTGGTGAGGGAGGGGTAAGTCAATTCTTGCATATCAAATAATGTAAGCAACCCCATAGACTCGAAGAAGTTCTTGGTCCTCTCAAGAACACCCAATTTGGTTAAAGCATCTTGGCAAATAAACTTGGTGGGCAAAATTGTTTTCTTAGCAAAAGATATAAAAGCTTTCCTATGAGAGTCGGATGTGAAAGTTACCTCCGGATATTCTTGTAGTTGCTCAATAACCGGGATAGGAGTAGTAGCTTCCACCATAAGAGTAGGAGTTTCTTGAATTTTCACTCTTGCTTGTTGTACCACCAAAGCTTCGGAAGCTTGAAGAGCTTATTGCCTCTTTGAAAGATTTGATTTTGGGAGTGCTTTGTTTCCACCTTTTGTCCTTGCCATTGTTCTTCTCCTTTTCAAGGTTCTATCAACAAAACTTTGCTTGAATGCTTCTAGTATCCTCAAGCTTCAATGAATCCCTAATTGATTTTTCGAATTTTGCCTTGAAACTTAGAAAATAGCTTCAATTTTTGAGGATTTGGATGTTTGGTTGGTGTTTTGTTTTTTTTTTTTGGTAAAATGTAAGTAATATTATACCAAAGTGAAATCCAACCAATTACATCAATCGTTTTAAAAACAACTCAAACATAATAACTGGAAGAAAAAGTACAATCATATCCAGTCTCTATAGCTATCACTAATCTTGCTTTTAGAATTAAGCATTTGCAGCCGAGTCCTAACATCCGTCAGCACTTTCAAAATCAGAGTCTCCGGTCTCAGCAGCAATCCTTCAATTCTACTCTTGTTCCTCATCTCCCACACATGATAGATCAAGGCTTGAATGCCAGCAACTATGATCTTCTTTCTGAGCAAATTCTTCATTCTGATCTTCAACCACCATTGCATAAAATTACTAGATGGAATAGCTACTTTAAAAAACCCATTAAGCAGACCCAGGCAAGCTTTACTATAAACACACTCAAAGAACAAGTGAGTGTGACTTTCATCTTGAGCCCCACAAATACAACAAAATAGTGTCCCCACAAATTCGCATCTGATGGAGCCTATCCCTAGTGAGCAGTCTTCTATGAGCCATAATCCATCCAATCAGACAATGTTTGGGTAAACTCAAATTATTCCAGATAAAAGGGTTTCAATCTGGTGTTTAAATTATGTTATATTTTTGAGTGGAAAACAATATAATTGCACCTAGCCATAGCCATGAAAGCCTATGTTTTCTTGGATAGAAAATTTGACCATGCATTGGCTCCCTCTCTCTCCTTCCCACCGGTTTTTTGAAGGACAAAATAGAGAGTTTTTCTCTATTGTTATTCATTCATAATTTACACAATATTTCTAGTGTAAGAAATAAGAAAGCTCTCTAAGAAAACTAGAGAAATAAAAACTCCAAACTTCTTCCTCTCTTAACCGAAAATTAAGAGACTAAAATAAAGATTTTTAAGTCAATTTTATTTAAAATTAACATTGTTCTAGTAATAATAATATTAATTTTATTAAGTTGTTACCTTGGGTATTAATCCTTGGGAGGGATTCTACACTTGAATCCTTGTTCTTCCATTTTGGAGTGCTCAAGAACAAGTAAGAAGGAGATCTTACTTGGGCCCAAAATCCGAAATCTTCAATGTAAGATGATGATTTCTCTCTTATTCTTTTATTGTTTGCATGCATAAGATCATCTTTTAATTTTATGACTAAATTAAAATTAAAACATATATGAATATGTCATGTAATGAGATATATATTTCTAAAAAGTGGTATCAGAGCCTTGGTTGTTGCATGCAAATCAGTTATAGTTTTTCCGAGTTATACGATTAACATATAAAACTTGTAAATTTGTGTTATTATGATATATCACGAAATAATTTATGCATGTTAAAGTTTCTGATCCTAAAATGTATTTAGGATATTTTGGTTAATTTATGGATTTTTATTGTTCATCTTATATAATAATGGCATTAAAAATGTGATTTTATGATTAAAATGTCATTTTCGGACTAAAATTAGCTAAACTTCGAATTTTACAGTGGTTTTTGGATATGTTTTCACATATATTATTTTTAGATGACCTGTAAATTTTCATAATATTTGGAGTTCTTATGCTCGAAATATGGATTTTTCATGATAAAAATCGAATTTAAATGATAAATAGGTTAATATGAGAAATATTTCGAATCTGGTCATATAAATTTAGAAAGTTGTCACATGTAATTTTATAAGATGTGTGTAAAATAATAGGCTATATTGAAGTCTTTATGCATGATTTATGATTATTTTTTTGATGAAAAATAGCATAAATATTGACTTAATTAGTGAATAATTGCTAAAACATACTTCATGACTAAGAAAAAACGTCACATGTTGCATTTTATTATCTTTTTCAGATATAAAATTGGAAAGTTGATGAATATAATTTTTCTCATCTTTTTATGATTATAATTGTTAAATCCGATAAACCGCAACATTGTTTTTCCCGATAAAATTCGAAATTTTTAACCTAAGTTTTTTTAACATTATGAGTGTCATGGTATTTTTTCCAGAATGTTCATGAGTTTAAATTTCAAATTTTGAATTTATTTGAAATTTTTGGTGATTTATTTGAAGTTTATAGCATTTTATTGTAATTTTGGATCCATTAATGAACAATTTTAAGAAATATGAGTTAATTATAGTCAAATAGTTAGTGGAGACTAATTTTGAGTCCTAAGAGGTTAGGGTAATTAACTTGTGCATAAATATGAATTTATGTAATTTATTGTGATTTTAAAAGGTTGAATCACGCAAATCCGTAAAAACCGTTTAATATACGATATTGGCTCCTTAAAGGCGATTTAGCATATAATTGGGCATGTTCATACATATTATAATGCTGCATTTTATTTATGATTGTCATAATTTCATTTTATTTTATTTTAATTACAAATGTATAATAGGAAATTATGTAATTTGTTATGTAATTTAATTATTCCGGAGTTCCTTGAAGACGGTGTCACTCAAGAAGGCGATACATAAAGACGGTGTTACCTCGAGATGCGTACCAAGAACCGAAGTTCAAGGGACCAATGGAATTGATTTCCGAATATGTAATAGTTAATTAGATTTTCTTTTTTAGGAAGGCCATACTAGGATTTATTTTATGTTTTGCATTTTATTTATATGTTGCATACATCGCTAAATCGCCATAACTAAAACATGCATTATTCTTTTAATCGAGTTTATCGACCGTGTCAATTACAATTATCGTAGATTCACCGCTTTAGTTCACTTAAAACGTGATAGATAATAAATTGACATGACCTCTCGCTAAAATAATCAATTGAGACTTAGCCTTACCAAAAAGTAGAAACCATGAAAACCTATTTCGTGAGGGAGTGCATTCGGCCACACCGGGGTACAAACCTTGTTACGTAGGGGAAGTGGGTGATAAATGTCTATCCACCGAATTCATGTTGATGAGGGTTTCATCGGCCACACCGTGCCCAAATTAATGTGGGTTTGGATCATGGACACATTTATTCGAAATTTGGATTGAACTCAACAAAAAATTTTGATAAGGGTTTCATCGGCCACACCGTGCCCTTGTCGGATGTGTTTTCGGATAAAGATAAATGTTAATGTAATTTTATCGAGCAAGAGTTCTAAAAGTAGAATCGATTAAAGTGTTAATCCACCGAGTTATATTGATAAGGGTTTCATCGACCACACCGTGCCCAAGTTAATATGAATTTGGGTCTTGGAATCATTTATAATAGTTGGGTAGAGGTCACTATATAAATGCTCATATCTTGTTTATTTACAAGTATGATATTAAAAAGACAAATGTCAATATTTCCTTTTCCTCCATACTTGTAGTTCATTACAATGAATCCATCAAACGCTACCGCACCGATAACTATTGAGTCATACCACAATGTTTTTGACGACGTTTGCTCCAACAATGATTTCGACACTACTAGAGAACTTCATTTTGGGATAGGTTCGGATGGAAACCTTAACTTCATCACTTCTACTAGACCACCTACTACTACTAGATCTCGTGTGAGCCCGTCTCAGGAAGACCGCCTCATACAATCTATAGGATCTTTGTCTCTGGAAGATAAAGATGCCAAAACTAGTGGGAGCTCAAGCAATCAAGTTCATGCTTCAAAGGGCAAAAAGTTCAAGAAGAAGGGAAAGAAAGTGAAAAACTTCAAGCAAGTTAATGATGAGTGCCATTATTGCTATGGCATGGGACATTGGCTTAGGAATTGTCCCGTATATTTGCGAAATATAAGGGAAGGAATCATCGTTCCAAAAGGTAAAATTCCTAAGGAAATTTATGTTATTGATATAATTATACTTCCACTACGACATGGGTACTGGATACCGGTTGTGGTTCTCACATTTGTAATCATTTACAGGGTTTAAGAGACGTGAAGAGGCTTAGCAAAGGAGATGTGGATCTACGCCTTGGAAATGGAGCTCGAGTAGTGGCCGAATCCAAAGGAACTTATGTATTAGCTTTGCCTAATGGATTTGAGCTGTATTTACATAATTGTTTTTATGTGCCTACACTCTCTAAAAACATTATTTCAATCGACATGCTAGACATGGACGGTTTTTGTTTTGTCATTAAGAACAATCGTTGTACTATTTCGAGGAATGATTTGGTTATAGGCCAAGCTTCTTCCATTAATGGCATTTACATTTTAGAAACCTCGAATCCGACTAATGATATCTATAACATTCAATCAAAGAAACTCAAATCAAGTGACCCAAATGAATCGTTCATTTGGCATTGTCGATTAGGTCACATAAACGAGAATCGCATCAAAAGATTAATTTCGACTAATGTGATTACACCATTTGATTTTCAATCATATGGAACATGCGAATATTGCCTTCTTGGCAAAATGACTCGAAATCCTTTTAGCGGTAAAGGGACACGAGCAAGTGAACTATTGCGACTCATACATACCGATGTGTGTGGACCAATGAGTATCACCGCTCGTGGAAATTATGACTACTTCATAACCTTCACCGATGACTTAAGTAAATATGGGTATATCTATTTAATGAAGCATAAAAGTGAGGCTTTTGAGAAATTCAAAGAATTTCAAAACGAAGTAGAGAACCAATTGAACAAAAGGATTAAGGCACTACGACCCGATCGTGGTGGAGAATACCTTAGCCTTGAATTCGATTCACACTTGAAAAGTCGTGGTATTATATCACAACTTACTCCACCCGGAACACCACAACTCAATGGTGTTGCCGAAAGGAGAAATCGAACCCTACTTGATATGGTTCGATCCATGATGAGTCAAACCGAGCTACCAAACTCGTTTTGGGGATTTGCGATTCAAACCGCAATTAGATCTTTGAATAATAGTCCCACAAAAACAACCGAAAAGACTCCATATAAGATGTGGACAGGAAGAGTTCCTAATATATCCTACAAGAAAATTTGGGGATGTGATGCTTACGTCAAAACTAAGAACGACAACAAGCTTGCCCCAAGATCCGAAAAATACATCTTTGTAGGTTACCCCTTAACCTCTCGAGGTTACTACTTCTACAAACCTCAAGAAAACAAAGTGTTTGTGTCTTGCGAGGCTGTCTTCTTAGAAAGCCAGTTTATTTCTAAGAGATAAAGTGGGAGAAATTTTGAACTTGATGAAGTTCAAGAGCCACAAACCGAGGTAGAGACGCAAGAAGATGTTCCTTCGTCGTCTAGCACGGTTGTCCCTCCTCCTCTTAGAAGAACGGGCCGAGTTATTCTCCATCCCGATCGATATGTGGGACTTATCGAAGAAGATGGAACACTCGATGTGTTGCTTATAGAAAGTGACGAGCCCGCTACCTACAAGGCCGCAATCTCTAGTCCAAATTCCTCCTTATGGCTTGAGGCCATGAAGTCCGAAATGGATTCTATGCATGAAAACCAAGTCTGGAACTTGGTAGATTGGCCTAAAGGGGCAAGACCTCTTCAATGCAAATGGATTTTCAAAATCAAGAATGGCATAGAAGGACATGATGATGTCTACAAAGCTAGGCTAGTGGCAAAAGGATTTACCCAAGTCCAAGGTCTCCATTATGATGAGACCTTCGCCCCCGTAGCGATGCTAAGATCCATACGGATTTTGTTAGCGATCGCCGCATTTCACGATTATGAAATATGGCAAATGGATGTCAAAACCGCTTTTCTAAATGGGCATTTAGAAGAGGAGGTGTACATGATACAACCCGAAGGTTTAGTTGATTCTGAAAATCCTAACAAAGTGTGCAAGCTTAAGAGATCCATTTATGGTCTTAAGCAAGCATCTAGAAGTTGGAATCATCGATTTAATCATGTGATAAAATAGAATGGTTTCACTCGAAGTGTTGAGGAACCATGTTTATACATGAAATTCAGTGGGAGCCATGTTGTGTTCCTAATCTTGTATGTCGATGACATACTACTCATTGGAAATGACATTCCAATGTTGTCTTCTGTTAAGAAGTGGTTAGGTAACCACTTCCAAATGAAGGATTTAGGAGAAGCACAACGCATATTAGGTATCCGGATCCATATAGATAGATCCAAGAGGATATTGGCACTAAGTCAAGAGTCTTATGTTGATAAGATTCTTCGACGGTTCAGCATGGACAAATCTAAAAGAGGATTGGTACCTATGGTAACTGGGACAATATTGAACAAGTCTCAATCTCCCTCCGAACCCCAAGATGTTGAACGCATGAAGATGATCCCTTATGCTTCCGCTGTTGGATCAATCATGTACGCCATGATATGCACACGTCCTGATGTCTCGTATGCCTTGAGCATGACGAGTAGATATCAAGGAAATCCAGGTGAGAGTCACTGGATAGCCGTCAAGAACATCCTTAAGTACTTGAGAAGGATTAAGGATTCTATCTTAGTGTTTGGAGGAGACACCGAGCTCCGTGTTAATGGTTACACGGACTCAAGTTTCCAAACGGATAGAGATGACATGAAATCACAAGCTGGTTTCGTTTTCATGCTTAATGGTGGTGCCGTAAGCTGGAGAAGCTTCAAGGAAGGCTGTGGATCGGATTCAACAACGGAGGTGAGTACATTGCGGCATCGGAAGCGCCAAGGAAGCTGTGTGGATCAGGCAATTCACGGAAGGTCTAAGAGTAGTACCTACCGCCAATGATCCCATCACTCTCTATTGTGATAATAGTGGGATGATCTTCCAAGCTAAAGAGCCAAAATCTAGTAATAGATCTAGACATGTACTTAGAAAATATCATGTAATAAGAGATTTCATCGAAAGAAAGGTTATTGCGATTTGTAAGGTTGGGACGGATGACAACATAGCCGATCCGCTCACCAAGCCTTTATCGCAGGCCAAGCATGATGGACATGCTGCGTCCATGGGACTTAAACGTGTACCAAGTTTTTGTTAGATTTTGAAATGAAATAAAAGTGTTGTTTTTGTTCATGTTCATAATCACATTTGTCTTTTATCTTTTCTTTATGCATTGTTACATCCAAACGGGTTGTAATGACAATTGAACCCCGTTAAAGTGAACACGGATTAACATAATATTTGCCCATAGTCACTTGTATGAGGTGACGTCTCGAAGTGACTAGAGTGTGATGCGATTGATGGCAAGTTCAAGTGCCATAGAGTCATGTGAGATGACTAGTCGATTACATAGGCAGACTGTTAGGAACACTTTGTCGGGCCTTATGACCGCTTATAGAGTTCTGGCAAATTTATATAGGCTGGTCGTGGCGAGAGCTACTATAGTATTCTAATGAGTCGATTCTTTTGACTAAAGACTATTCACCGAAGATGGCACAGTTTCAGATTAACTTTGATTTGTGTTACTACGACCTTCGTAAATGGGGTCAAATGGGCATATTTTGGGTTATGATGGCTGTGGCTGGTCAAAGGGAATGAGTGCGATAAGAATTGTCCACCCCTAGTCAGGGTAATAACAATATCTCAGGGCCACTCGAGGAGTAATGAACTGGAAATGCGTGGCCACGCTCGGAAGATATCTATGGTAGATAAATCCGGTCAAGCATTTATTCTCCAGATCGAGGAAAGCACTCTCGATTTGATCACTTGCAAGTACGACCTGAAAGACACCTTGCATTGAGTGGGAGATAGTAATAGGACAAGAGAATTGGTGACGCACACTTGTCGAGGACAAGTGGGAGATTGTTGGAATATGTGTCCTCCGACAATAATGCGATCACAACTGTCGATCATGATGATCACATGTTTAAATCTCGTTTTAAAGAATACAATTGGGAAGTAATATTTTACTGTCAACTGGTCCACACATATCAGTAATGATTGGCTGACTAGAGTTTGACATTACTGTCGTGCGACGGTGGTGATCAGTTGATCCCCTTAGGTCATACCTAAAGGGTAACACTCTTAATTGATTATTTAATTGATCGTATGACGATACGGGTTGATTAAATTACTTAAAATTGACGGACGATTTTGGAAGTAATATTTACGTACCTCATTACAATTTGATACGGTCTAAGTGATTGAATTGTTTTATTACTTAGATGAAATTATTGTTTAAGGAAACAATTGCATTTAAATGAATAATTTATTATAAATACAAGATGTTGTGATTCGTAATTGGTAAATTATTTTGGTTCAAGTAATTATGAATTACTAAGTCAATTTTGTGTATGACGTATTTTTTATTAATGCGTTGATTTTTAATATGTTAAAAATGCATAACAATTTTACATGACATGTGACATGTGACAAATTGACAAATTTACAAAGATAAAATGGAGTCCATTTTATCTTAAGTGGACCGAAATTAAGAGGGAATATGGTGTTTAAATTATGTTATATTTTTGAGTGGAAAACAATATAATTGCACCTAGCCATAGCCATGCAAGCCTATGTTTTCTTGGATAGAAAAACTTGACCATGCATTGGCTCCCTCTCTCTCCTTCCCACCGGTTTTTTGAAGGACAAAATAGAGAGTTTTTCTCTATTGTTATTCATTCATAATTTACACAATATTTCTAGTGTAAGAAATAAGAAAGCTCTCTAAGAAAACTAGAGAAATAAAAACTACAAACTTCTTCCTCTCTTAACCAAAAATTAAGAGACTAAAATAAAGATTTTTAAGTCAATTTTATTTAAAATTAATATTGTTCTAGTAATAATAATATTAATTTTATTAAGTTTTTACCTTGGGTATTAATCCTTGGGAGGGATTCTACACTTGAATCCTTGTTCTTCCATTTTGGAGTGCTCAAGAACAAGTAAGAAGGAGATATTCCTTGTGCCCAAAATCCGAAATCTTCAATGTAAAATGATGATTTCTCTCTTATTCTTTTATTGTTTGCATGCATAAGATTACCTTTTAATTTTATGACTAAATTAAAATTAAAACATATATGAATATGTCATGTAATGAGATATAGATTTCTAACACAATCTACCTTAGGGTTAGACGTCCCCAACCAATTGTACCCATCTTGAATAGTATACTTCTGCCCCTGTTGCATCCACCAGTCATCCCTATACCTAGCCTTCAACTTCTCTTTTACTCCACAAAAGTTTCTCCATGACCAACTTGCTCCAGATTTAGGCTTATAATCAAACCAGCCCCCATTCTTCATATAAATAGAATGGACCCATTTAACCCATAAATGGTCCTCTTTTTGAGCTATCCACCAAATGTACTTTCCTAATGCTGCTGTATTCCATCTCCTTAGATCAATAAGACCTAAACCCTCTTCCTTCTTAGCCTTACAACAGGTATCCCACGCAATAAGAGCTGGACCATTAGAAATTTCCTTGCCTTGCCAAAGAAAACTTCTACACAAAGCCTCAACCTTATTCAGAATACTCACGGGGAGAATGAAAATGCGTGCCCAGTAACAATGAAAATTACTGAGTACAGATTTAATAAGCACAAGCTTACATGTGTAAGAGAGCTTCCTAGCTCCAATGGCCCTAATTTTTTCCACCACTCGTTCCACCAACTTAGAACAGTCACTAGCAGTCAGCCTTTTAGCAATATTGGGTACCCTCAGGTACCTAAATGGAAGCTTACCTTCAGGCATCCCATCACGCCGTGACAGCTCCTGAAAATCCTCACTGGCTATCCCATTGCCATAGATACAAGATCTACTTCGATTCATTTTCAGACCAGAAGCATAGGAGAATGTCTCAAAAGCTCACAACAGAATAGTTATAGAAGTCTTCTCCCCTCTACAGAAGAGAAGTAAATCATCTGCAAAGCACAGATGAGATAAATACATCTTCCTACATAAAGGGTAAAATTTGAAGCCCTCATAATCTTGAACCACCTGCAGCACCCTACTAAGATATTCCATACAAATTGTGAACAACAGAGGAGAGAGTGGGTCTCCTTGTCTGATCCCTCTCTTAGCCTTGAAAAACCCAAAGAACTCTTCATTCAAAGCCAAAGAAAAGGAAGGAGTGGTAACACACTCCATAATTAAACAAATGAAATGCTCTGGAAACATTAATGCCTCAAGCATCTCCTTTACAAAACTCCATTCAATGCTATCATACACCTTTTGCAGGTCAACTTTCATTATAAGTCTAGGGGAATAAGCTTTTTTGCCATATAGTTTAACTAAGTCTTGACACACCAAAATTTTCTCTACAATATCCCTTCCGTTTACAAAGGCACTCTGGTTAGAACTGATGATATATGGCAGCACCTCACTTAATCTGTTGCATAACAACTTAGCAATGCATTTGTAAACAGTGTTGCAACAGGCTATAGGCCTGAATTGTGTAACAGAAGTAGGCATATCCACCTTCGGTACAAGAGTAAGCAGTGTTATTCACTTACTTCAATAGTTTTCCATGCTCAAAAAAATCAAGAATGGCCTCATAAACTGCAGTTCCAGTAGTCCTCCAAGTGTCTTTAAAAAATTGACTACTATACCCGTCAGGACCAGGAGCTTTAGTCCCAGGAATAGAAAACATAGCCAGTCTTATCTCTTCAGCAGTCACCTTTTTCATCAACGGCTCTATGTGATCAACTGCTAGCACTTTGCCTTTTTGAACAGTTGGTTTATGAACACTGATAACTTCATTACTAGTTCCCAACAAATGAATAAAGAAATCTTCAAAAGCTCCATTAATCTCATCAGGAATGATTTTGCAATCCCCATTTCCATTCACAATCTGGACCACCTTACTCCTATTCCTTTTTGCCCTCAGACTAGCATGAAAGTAGGCAGTGTTGTCATCTCCTTCAAGTGCCCATTCAGCTTTAGTTTTTTGCATCAAAAGTTGGTGTTTAGCATTGAGTAACATTGCATATTCTTTTGCCACCTCTCTCTGAGTCGAAATCAGATCATGGTCTAAAGGATTGTCCCTCAACTCCTGTTGTATCTAATGCAGAGCCATAAATGTGATAGAAGCAGTATAGTCTATATCAGAAAACCTGTCCTTATTTAAGCACTTAAGAGGCCCTTTCAATTTTTTGAGCTTTGAAACCAACTGATACATTGGAGTACCATCAACTTGTTCACTCCATGTAGTTTCCACAATCTGAATGTAATCAGTAGCTAAAGACCACATATTATAATATTTGAATGGTACTTTCTTCCTCTGAACAGTCTCCCTAAAATGCACCACACAAGGACAGTGGTCAAACAGTCCCTCAGGCATGAAATTAGCATATGCATCAGGATAAGTACTTAGCCAATCCTCATTAACCAAAAGTCTATCTAATCGACTATATTTCCTTGTACTTGCCCCTTGTTTATTGTTCCAAGTGAAGAACGAGCCAACAGCCTTTATATCCTGAACCTGACAGTAATCAATGCAGTCCTGATAAGGTTGAATCTCAGACCTCACCTCCAATCCTTTCCTGATAAGTTAACACATTATTAAAATCACCACCTATAGCCCAGGAATCAGAACAATTGTCACTATAGCTTTTTAAGCTGTCCCACAGAGCACTCCTCATACACAAATCATTGAACCCATACACACAAGTAAACCAATAAGTTCTCCCATTGATCTTGTCCTTCACATGAGCATGAATGGTCTGACTAGTAATATCCTCAATGTTTACATCAAACCCTTGAGGATTCCATAACAGCCAAATCCTACCTCCTTTGTGGTTACTATTATTAGTACAAATAGCCCAAGAAAAACAAATATTATTCCTTACATTCAACCAATTATTACTTTTCACCTTAGACTAGACCAGTCCAAATAGCCCAATTTTATTTGAATGCAAAAACCATTTTATTTCTTTTTGCTTATTAATGCTATTTACACCCCTTATGTTCCAAAATCCTATATTATCCATTGTCAACTCGAGAAGACGAACCTTCCTCAAACCTTCTTTCCAATCTAAGTCTGCCACTACTCAATCCACCCTTAACCATTTGAACAGACTTTTGGACAGCACTATTAAACACCTCCATAAAAGTGGACTTTCCTGGAATACTGTCAGCTACATACTCTTGGGACTTCATCCTGGTAAGAATCCTAGTAGGGGTTACTGAAGTTCTCATCACCTTGGGTGTAGTCACATCAGGTTTTTTCCCATTAAGATCCTTCTCTTTTCCAGCTGGTTTATCAGGTTGAACTACAGGTTGTGTAGGCTTCACCACATGTCTCCACACCTGTTTAGTTACAACCCTGGGTTTCTCCTTACCTCTATCATCAGGTTTCCTACAATTGGCAGCCAAGTGACCCATGCCTTTGCATTGAGAGCACTTAAGTGGGAGCCAATCATATTCCACCTTAACTTTCTGCACTTTCCCTTTTTCATCCATGAACTCAACAGCATTAGGAAATTTCTGATTTAATTAACCTTAACCAACGCCTTCACCTAAGAGAGTAACGTTTTATGCTCAGTAGCCTCATCACACTGTAAGTACTCGCCTATGATACCACTAATTTTCTTCAATGCATTTGCACCCCAAAATTTTAACTCAAGCCCTACCAATTTTATCCAAATAAGAACAGCAGTAACCTCATATTTTACTAACTCGGTATCAGCACTCCATTCATGAATGAAGACAGGTTTGTTGTCAAACATGAGTTGGTCAGATTGTAGAGTTCTCTGTTGCATTTATAGGGTTTTAAAATGCACCAAGAAAATACCATTGGGTAGAAAAGAGATTTTATCAACATCAAACTTACCCCAAACACGCCGCACAAATCCTTCAACAACATTCCAAGGAGGATTTGCTCCTAAAATATAACAATATAGGCTCAGACTTTTTCATCTGTTGCTTAAGTTTCTTACTCATCACCTCTGTCCAAGTCCCATCCTCCTTCTGGAAGATCTCTGCATCGATTTCCTCCTCCAATTCCTCCGCTACCTCAGGGATGTCATCCAGATCAAGATCTAGGTCATAAAGAAGAAGACATCGTGCAAGATTCTTTGTATTCAATCGAACCATCTCTTCAACCTCACTAAGTTCTTCCTCAAGGATACTATATCGTTCTGTCAATTTATTACCAGTTTTATTTGATTTTTTTGAATTATTTTGAGCTTTTTTCGATCGTGCCATTGCAAAATCTAATCAAATAACAAAATTAGGGTTTTAAAAAGGAAAGTTTTCGCGTTTCTGGAATTTTTGGGTTTTTTTCCTCTCTCATCTCTATTCAATAAATAGCACTGTCGGTTGGTGTTTTGTTGATGAAGGAGTATTTTTATTGTGTTTTGAGGAAGTTTGGATTTGATTTGGGTGAATTTTGTTGAGGATTTTGAGTTTTGTGGATGAGGGATTTGAGGGTTTTGAATGTGTGTGTGTGTTTTGGAAGAAGGAAGTGAGTTGGGGAAGAGGGTTTAAAATCCCGTATTTTTGTATCTCAGTAGTAGGAGAGGAGCGGATTAGGCATGAGACGCTCGGATTGTAGTTCAGTCAGCATTGGAATATGAAACCCGTGTTGAGACGAGCGTCTTCTGGAGGAGTCGAGCATCTTTCTCTGGAGACGAGCGGATTTTTCTGGAGACGCTCGTATTCATAGTCAGAGTGAAATCCCAATTTTTGAAGTAGCCAGGTGTAATACCCCGTAATTTAGTAGTAATTTATGAGAATAATTTATGTAATTTAAATAATTAATTAATGGCATTTCTGATAATTGTAAATAAGACATTAATTAAATAATAAAATACATATGCAAGTCAGGAATTGGACTTAGCTGGCAATAAGGCCTTGGGTCGTGTGCTATGGTTGTATGGACATATTTTATTGGCCTAGTATGGCTAGTGGTCGGAAATTGTATCGGGATTTAATAATAATAATAATAATAATAATAATAATAATAATAATAATAATAATAATAATAATAATAATAATAATAATAATAATAATAATAATAATAATAATAATAATAATAATAATAATAATAATAATAATAATAATAATAATAATAATAATAATAATAATAATAATAATAATAATAATAATAATAATAATAATAATAATAATAATAATAATAATAATAATAATAATAATAATAATAATAATAATAATAATAATAATAATAATAATAATAATAATAATAATAATAATAATAATAATAATAATAATAATAATAATAATAATAATAATAATAATAATAATAATAATAATAATAATAATAATAATAATAATAATAATAATAATAATAATAATAATAATAATAATAATAATAATAATAATAATAATAATAATAATAATAATAATAATAATAATAATAATAATAATAATAATAATAATAATAATAATAATAATAATAATAATAATAATAATAATAATAATAATAATAATAATAATAATAATAATAATAATAATAATAATAATAATAATAATAATAATAATAATAATAATAATAATAATAATAATAATAATAATAATAATAATAATAATAATAATAATAATTACAATAATACTAATAATAATCATATTTGTATAATAGAAATAATATGGTAATTATATAGTTTCCTAATTGCCTCCTTCTGCCTATGACCTACTTATATAAATAGACTTTATTGATTATAAAACACAAATAACTCATTCACATAAGAGAAAAGAGAAGTAGTAACTAGCTAGAAGATCGTCACAAGGTAATTTTCTAATCGTGTCATAATATACTCACCTTTGCTTTGTTATAACTCTTAAACTAGACTACCGTTTGACGAACTAAGACCCTCACCATGACCATGGCTCACCAGTGTCTGACCAGGACCCGTCGTTGGTCGTCGTTGACCACCCGTTGACCGCCAAATCGAATAACAAAAGGGGGGTGTCGGGACATTATTAGGGTTAGGGTTAAGGTTTGTTTTGCATTATTTGACCCACTTAGCTTGACCTATCTGACCTAGGGTTTTGGGTGGTTGTTTATGGGTGTTACTCGGTCCTAATGATGATGGTAGGATGGCGTGTGGTGGTGAAAGGTGGCGAATTTGACCGGTGTAATTGTTTGTGCGAAACAGGGGTACTTTAGGGGATTTCGACTCGAATTGGGATCCGTTAGGGTCGTGTCGTGGTCTGGGGTTGGTAGGGTTGGAACCTATGGGTCGAGTCGACCGTCGTGGGGATGTTTTAGTGGCCGTAGGTGGTGGTTTGTGGCGGTGGCAGGTGGACAACGTGAAAACAGGGGAGGGAGTGCGGGTGTTGTTGCTGTCGGTGTCAGGTTGTTGTCGGGGTGTTGCCGTTAGGTAGAAGGGACTGAGGGACCACCCTGGAAGCACCTTGTTCCAGTGGTGGCAGTAGTGGTGGTCACGGTGGCATTAGGGTGGTGAGTTGGAGAGTTGCGTGTGTTGTGTTTGTTGGTGTCGGGTTTAATGAGGGAGGTTAGGGCGTGAGAGGGTGGCTCGTGTGTCGGGGTTGTTGGTGGCTGGGCAGGTCCAGGGACACGGTGGGATGGGTGGCCAACCACGGTGAGGGTGATGGTTGAGAGTCGTGGTGAGGGTAGTGTAGGACGAGATGGTTGTCGGGTTTTCGTATAGTGTTGGTGTTGTTGATGTTAGCTCCTAGGGCCTGTTTTGGCAGCCGTGTGGAGTGATTGTTGCTGGTGGTTAAGGGTTGGTTGTGGGTGTCATAGTGAAGGCTAGAGGTGGCAGGCTTGGGTGGTGTCGTTGGTGGTTGGTTGTGTCGGGAAAAGACGGGTTTAAGAGGAGGTGTTGGTGATGGTTTACACGGTTAAAGGGGGAGTTGTTCGTGGGTTTTCACGGGGTGCATGGGTATGTGTGGTGAGATGATTGTTTATTTTTAGACTGGTTAACTCGGGTATTAATAAGTAATCGGGTTTTGACTTTAATAAACGGGTTTTCGTATTATAATTAAAACGGGATTAATTATACGAGATTATAATTAACGTAATTAATTAATTAATTAATTTATAATTGATAAAATAATTGGTTTGGGTGATTGTGACGGGTTTGCAATCGGGTTTTATGATTGAAGCGGGATTTGAATATCGTAATGAATTAATAATGAATTAGTAATTAAGTTAGGTAATGAATAATAAATATAAGTTTAATTATAAAGGGATGAGAATAATGAATAATGTATAATTAATAATGGAATGATTATTTATGTTAGGGAATTCATTGAGAAACTTTATTTGGATTTCTACGTGTTTGGATTGCATCATTGGAGCGGCTTGCTTATCAGGTAGGGATAAATCCTACTCAATTTTTACTCGATAATGTTTGTTGGATGATTTATATTAAAGTGAATTGATCATATGAGAATTGTGTTGGTTGATATCATTGAAATTGTTGGAAGGGAGAATTATATTGTATATGTTGGTTGGATTAGTCGTGATGGAGTTACTGTTATTGCATTGGTTATTCAGTTTAATACTGGCAGACATCCCTTCGTGGTGATGTAGATTATTATTGAGGTTATATTGGCAGATGTCGTTTAAGAGCCTTCGGGTGACGTATTTCAGATTGTTGGGTTCCTTATGTTGATGATAACATGCCCATTTGATTTGTGCTATCTTAGTTTACCTTTTCAGGACTAATGACGTAATCAAGCTTGGATTAAGAAGTATTGAAGTTGTTAATCATCCCTTTGTAAATTAGTCAAGTGTCATCTAATGTACAAGTGAGAAAGTTAAGTATAGTAGAGTAATAGAAAGCAGATCCAGGATATTTGTTGCTTTAACAAGCAAACAGCTGAGTGGACTTTGCCATGACTCGTAAGAACTTGAAGATCTTTTTATCTTTCAAATGCTCTCTCGTGACTCTTATTTTCAAAGATAAAAATCTGATTTTATTAAGGAGGTAGTATCCAATGAAGAGTGGTTTGAATTATTCAAAATGTTTCCTCTTTGTGCAAATTCAATCCCTTGGTTTTTAAGAAAACAAAAGTTGATTTTTGCCATTTTGGTGATAACTTGTCTCTTGTGACTTGTCTTTCATTCTTTGTTTTCTGATTTTACATGAGCATTTAAGGGTATTCTTCTATCCTTCTTTCTCTATTCTTACCTATGCAAAAGACTCCATTTTGGTGCAAGCTTTTGAATGGCTACCATTGCTCCTCACATGCAAAACCTTTGACCCTTCAAAACCCTAGCAACCCCCTTCACTACCTCCTCTATAAATACCGTGTCCTATCTTCATAAATCCCCAAGACTTTCTGAATTAATTCTTTCATGTTTTGCAAAGTGTTTTTAATAGCTTAAAACCGTGTTCTTTTGCAAAATACTTTTAAAAGTCTTCAAGTGTCTTTCGGTTTCTACGATCGTGGCCTTTGTTGCTTTTATATACTAAACTCTCTTGCTTAAAAGTGTTGATCTTGTAAAAGTTGTCCACCTCTATTCTTTGTTAAGAATGTGTTAGTGGAAACTTGATCCTTTACATTTTAAGTGTGTTAGAAGAGTTTAGGACGGAGTAGTCTTTTACTCTTGACAACCGGAGTAGGTTGTGAGTTGGCAATCGGAGTAGATTGCGAGTTAGCTTGTCATAGAACGGAGTAGTTCTTGTACTAGCTTTGCAACCGGAGTAGGTTGGCGTCTTTTATTACAAGGGTCTTTTAGTTGTCGGAGTAGATCACTAAAGGAAAGTAATAAAAAGGTAGATTGGACGTAGGCACTTTAGTATTTGCCGAACCAATTCAAAAACTCGTGTTCATTGTTTATCTCTTTAATTCCATTTGCTTTCTTACTTTGTTTGTTTTGTTTCGCTTAAACTTAGAAGTAACAGATTCACCATCTTGTCGTATTTGGTCTGCGTAATACTCCACAAACTGAGACAAATAGATACAGTCAGAACAATTGTTGCTTTCATACTTCAGCAAACATTCATTGTGATACTTGTTCAATCTTTCAATATTATTCAAAGTATCCTCAGATCTCTTTTGTTCACTTAACTTACTTTAATCCAATAAAGTTGAAGTTAAAATTTTTAAAAGAGTACCTAATTCACCCCCTCTTAGGTACTTGAATCCATAAACTCAACAATTGGTATCAGAGCCTCGTGCTCTTGATCGAGGCTAACCGCCTTAGAGTTTGATTCGTGGGTAATGGATTCCGAGAAACACTCCAAGATCCCGGTCTTTACCGGTTCGAATTTTGGATGGTGGAAACTCAAAATGGAACATTACATCAAAAGTATCGATTATCAATGTTGGAACATCATCCAAAATGGACCTCTTGCCATTGAGGAAACCGATATTCTTAACGGTTTCACCAAGACAAAAGAGGAAAGAAATTACAATGAGAACGACTTCAAGCTTGCCGAAAAGAATTCCAAAGCAATGTCGATTCTTCAACGTTGTGTTGGTGAGGGGGAAGTTAGTCGAATCTCCGGGTGTCCTACGGCAAAATCTATTTGGGATTCCCTTGTACTTGCACATGAAGGGACGTCCCAAGTAAGAAAACACCGTATTGATCTTCTCATGCAACAATATGAAATGTTTAGAATGTCAAAGGACGAGTCTTTAAATAATTTTTCTTCTCGTTTTTCTTGTATTATTAATGAGCTTCAAAGTCTAGGAAGGAATTTTGAGTCCGAGGACATCATTCGAAAAATCCTTCGTAGTCTAACCCCTAAATGGCAACCTAAAGTCACCGCCATAGAGGAAGCTAAAGACTTGTCAACCCTATCTCTTCATGAACTAATGGGATCACTAATGGCTCACGAGTTCAATCTCGATAAGCATTCTAGTGAGTCATCAAAGGGAAAGAGTCTCGCCCTCACATCTTCTCCAAGTGATGAAGAAGATGAGGAGGAAGACGAGTTTGCTATGTTCACAAGAAACTTAGCCGGGTTGGTCAATGGCCAAGGTAACAAAAAGTTCACTAATAATTACTCTAAAAAACGCTTTCCTAAGAAACGACCTACTTCCACCATGGGATGCTTTAAATGTGGTGATAAAACTCATCAAATTAAAGAATGTCCCAAGTGGGAGGAAATCAAATCTAAGGAAAGAAGAGAAAAGGTTAAAAAGACTATAAACATAGAGTCATGAGTGCTATATGGGGAATGTCCGACTCCAAGGAAGATGAGGAACTCATCGAGGAGGAACTTGAGGCTAAAATGTGTCTTGCAAATCATGGTAAAGAAAAAGTCTCAAAAACCTCAAAACTTGAAAACTTAAGATGCCTCATGGCTAACCCCGACGATTCCGACTCCGATTCCGACAACGAGGTAAACAATCTAAAGGCCAAGGCTAGAACTTACTCCAAAGAGAAAGTATGTAAGCTTCTTGATCAACTTCTTGATAAGTGTCGGTCTCAAACTAATAAGCTTGATATAATGCAAAATGAGATTGAGGAAATTGCTCAAGAGAATTTTAATCGAAAAATGAACTAAAAGCAACAGATTGCATTCTTTTGTCACTTCGAGGCATATAATGAAGTCAAAAGAGTCAACAAGTTAAACAAGCATTTGACTAAAGAACTAGAGCATCTTAGGTCGACACCCACGGACGTCTCCGACCTTGAAAATGTCAACACTACCTTGGTGATGCAAGTTTCCTCTCTAACCAAGGAACGTGATGATCTTTTGAAGGACAAAGACGATCTTGAAAATGAGATCTATGACCTTGTTGTTGAAGTTGTTGACTTAAGAGAAACAGATCTCTAAGACTTTGCTTTCCACGATTTAGACAAGTTTAAAAGAAAAGGTGAATGGTTGGAAAATGAAAATGAGTGTCTTAAGAGTGAGGTTGTTTGTCTCAAGAATGAAATAGAAGACCTCCATGAAAGGCTTACCTTCTTTCAAAAAGGTATGCCCGAATGTAGCTCTTCTAGCTCTTCTCCCCATCTTAGATCCGAGGAAATCGTTGATCTAAACCAAAGACTCGACAAGATGACATCTAAGTATGAAGAGTCCAAAGAAAGAATCATTTATCTCGTGTCTAAACTCAACAATCACACCCATGACTTCATTGTTGAGAAAAGATTGTCCATTGAAAGTGTCAACAATGATGAACTCAAAAGAGAAAAAGAAAAGAATTTGCATCTTCTTTCACGTGTCCATGACTTGACCAATGAGCTTGTTAATGCTAAGAACATCACTGAAAAATGGGAAGGAAGTCAAACCGTGTTAAACTTCCTCACGAATCAAACCGAGAAATGCGATAAAACTGCTGGTTTGGGGTTCAAATGGAACAGTCGGACTGACTGTTGCATCCAGAAGCCTAAAAACGATTTTAGAGGAAGGAAGTATGTAGGTCTTCCCGAATACATCATTTGCAATTATTGTGGTGACAATGGTCATGTTTTTAATGGATGTACAAAATGTTTTGATGACATTGAAAAGAACACCAAAGCATTAAATGAAATGAACATTAAGAAAGACACCACAAGTTATGTTGATCACAAAAAGGGACCCAAATTCATTTGGGTTCCTAAACTCAAAAACTAATCTTGTGTAGGGCTTGGTGAGAGCGGCGCAATTGGTACTTGGATAGTGGATGCTCTCGTCACATGACGGGTGATAGAAGCCAATTCCTCTCACTTAAAGCGTATGACGGTGGCACGGTAAGGTTTGGTGACAACAAGAAAGGTGAAGTAATTGGTATTGGAAAAGTTGGTAAGTCATCCTTACTTTGTGTCGACAATGTGCGGCTTGTCAAAGGTTTGAAACATAATCTCCTTAGTATATCTCAGCTTTGTGATAAGGGTAATGTTGTTGAATTTCATGCTAATATGTGTCGAATTTTTGATGCCTCTACTAATGAACTAATACTCGAAGGAAGACGTGTCAAAGATGTTTACTTAACTAATTTGAACTCTCTATCCGGTCACACCATGTCTTGCATGAGTGTAATGAACAATGATCCTTGGTTATGGCATAAAAGGTTTGGTCATGTTAGCACAAAAACTCTTAATACCCTTAAAAGACTTGATTTGGTTGAAGGCATTCCTAATATAAAATTTGAAATTGATAAAGTATGTGATGAATGTGCTAGGGGTAAACATGTTAAAAGTTCCTTCAAATCCAAAAGAATTATGAGTACATCTCAACCTTTGCAACTTTTACATATCGACTTGTGTGGACCAATGAGAACTAGAAGTAGAGGTGGTAGTCGTTATGTGTGTGTCATTGTTGATGATTACTCTAGGTTTGTTTGGGCACTCTTCCTAAGCTCTAAGGATGAGACATTTGATGAGTTTCTAATTTGGTTAAAGAAGATTCAAAATAAACTTGGTTTAAAACTTGTTTCAATGAGAACCGATCATGGAACCGAATTCAAAAACTCATCATTTGGTGCTTATTGTGATGACAATGGTGTAGACCATAACTTCTCGGCTCCTAGAACCCCACAACAAAATGGTGTGGTTGAAAGGATGAATAGAACCCTTGAAGGAATGGCTAGAACAATGTTATTAACTAGTAAGTTGCCTAAGAACTTTTGGGCGGAAGCGGTAAATACCGCTTGCTACATTTATAATCGTGTCATGATAAGGAGTACTTTAAATAAAACCCCTTATGAATCATTGCGTGGAAGAAAACCCAACATTTCTTATTTTAGATGTTTTGGAAGCAAATGTTTTGTTCACAACAATGGTAAAAACAATTTGGGTAAGTTCGATCCACGTAGTGATGAAGGAGTATTTATTGGGTACTCCGATCATAGCAAGGCCTATAAAGTCTACAATAAACGAACCTTGTTAATTGAAGAAAGCATCCATGTCATTTTTGATGAATCTAGTGTGCTTGGACAGGTACAAAACATGGATGATGATAATGAGGATGAGGACGATGAATTTGAGATTGGTCTTGTTCGAAAAGACTTCGTGTTCACGGATGAAGAAGCTCCCAGCACTAAATTGCAACAGAACACGAGACGTGCGCCATCAAAGGAAAGCAACAACTCGGGGGAACACGCGGTACTTGATTCCTCTCTGGAAGCAACAGACCCAACGATGTTGCTTCTACCTCCGAATCAAGAAAACCAAAACGGTGAGGATGAAGAATCTTCCGGGCCAATGGAAACAACAGATCCTTTGATGATGATGCGGTGAGGGGGAACAAGAAACCATTGTTCCAAAAAGGTGGAAACATCAAAGCTCTCATCCACTCACCAATCTCACAAGTGATCTCAACTCGGGAATTCGAACAAGATCGTCCATCAACAAATCCGCTCACCTCAATGAGTATTGTGCTCATAATGCCTTCCTATCTCAAATTGAGCCTTCAAATGTAACAATCGCCTTGATCGATGCGGGCCAGGTGCTTGCCATGCAAGATGAGCTCAATCAATTCAAAAGAAATGAGGTATGGCACTTAGTCCCTAGACCGCCTAATCGTACCGTCATTGGTACTAGGTGGGTCTTTCGCAACAAGCTTGATGACTCGGGAGAAATTGTAAGGAACAAGGCTAGACTAGTGGTGCAAGGTTATAACCAACAAGAGGGTATTGATTACGATGAAACCTATGCACCGGTAGCTAGACTTGAGGCCATACGATTGCTTATAGCTTTTGCGGCTCACAAAGGTATTAAACTCTTCCAAATGGATGTCAAAACCGCTTTCTTAAATGGATATTTGGAAGAAGATGTCTTTGTAGAGCAACCACCAGGTTTTGAGAACAATGATTTGCCTAACCATGTTTTTAAATTAGACAAAGCTCTTTATGGTTTAAAACAAGCACCAAGATGTTGGTATGATAGATTGTCTAAATTCCTTATTGAAAATGGTTTTAAAAGAGGCTCCGTTGACAAAACATTGTTCTTGAAGCAATCGATCAGATTTAACTGTTGGTTGTACAAGTATATGTTGATGACATTATATTTGGTGCAACAAATGAACTCCTTTACTTATATTTTTCGGAACTAATGAAATCGGAGTTTGAAATGAGCATGATGGGTGAGCTAGGATTCTTCCTTGGGCTCCAAATTAAACAATCAAATGAAGGAATCATGATCCATCAACAAAAGTATATTAAGGAAATGCTTAAGAAATTTGGGATGACTAATGGTAAGCCTCATGATACACCTATGGTAGCCGGGTCCAAATTGGACAAAGATGAACTCGGTAAGAATGTTAGTGATAAGGTGTATAGAGGTATGATAGGCTCACTTCTTTACTTGACCGCGAGTCGTCCCGACATTCTTTTTAGTGTTTGTTTATGTGCTAGGTTCCAAGCAAATCCGAAAGAATCTCATTTCAAAGCCGTTAAACGAATTCTTCGGTATTTGATTGGAACACAAAATCTTTACTTATGGTACCCTTTACATTGTCCTTTTGATCTTATAGGTTATTCGGATGCGGACTATGCGGGTTGCACGGTAGATAGAAAGAGTACCTCCGGAATTGCAACGTTCTTGGGTCCTTGCTTGACTTCTTGGGCCTCAAAGAAACAAAACACGGTAGCTCTTTCTACGGCCGAAAGTGAGTACGTTAGTGCGGCACATTGTTGTTCTCAACTCCTTTGGGTAAAACAACAACTCTTGGATTTTGGTATTATCTTTGACTCCATTCCTTTAATGTGTGATAATACGAGTGCAATAAATATTTCCAAAAATCCTATTCAACACTCTAAAACCAAGCATATTGATATTCGTCACCATTTTATTCGTGATCATGTGGAAAAAGGACATATTAAACTTATCTTTTGCAAGACCGAAAATCAAATTGCCGATATTTTTACTAAACCACTTGCAAGAGAACAATTTGAGAAATTTAGACTAGAAATTGGGTTAATTAATAGCTTGTGATTTTTAGTATGAGTTTTACACAATCTCTTAATTGATTAAATTAAATTTGGATATATGTTATTAAGTGTTCTAAGTGCATTGACATCATGTTTGGACCAAAATTGACACCGTATTTGTGAGTCGGTAATCACTCAACCTCATATCTAAATTTACGTTTATTATATGCTACTTCGTGTTTTTATTTCGAGTGATTGAATGTGTCTAGACAGACCAACTACTTTGCTTACCACATTAAATGGGCCATTAACTACCCTAACTTTCCTACCTATCTCTACCCGTCCAAACCACCAAAACCCATTAACCCTTCATCTCCCAAATCCACAACTTCCTAATATCACCTATCCTAACCCACCATGGTAAAAACATCATTTAACACTCCTATCAAACCCACAAAAATTACCTCCCCTGTCACATCCAACCCACCGACATCACCAACTCCAACCATGCCTCCTGCCAAGACTTCTTACGCCTTTCCTCCACAAACCTCAAACGCGACTTCAACAAACCCAGATCCACCTAGCCCTCAACCATCACCAAAACCCACTGATCCACCATCATCCGACAACACTCCCATCGCCTCAATGGTAGGAAGACGCACTCGTGGTGGTCGGAAGAAAAGCTCCACTACTCAGAGCTCCTCCTCCGAACCGATTCTTGTTATGGTTGAAGATGTTGAAGATGAAACCGAATTTGACCGAATGATAATCCATCGAAATCCGTGAGTCGACCCGACTCCGCAAAGAAAAACAACAAAAGGAAAGAAAAAGCCCCATCCTCTCAATTACCCCCAATCTCTGAAAATGTTGAACAAAGTAACATTGATAATCCCAGTGTTGATATTCCAATTGAAAATCAAAATGAACCTACCCGAAAAAAATCGAAAACTTCAAAGAAAAAACTTGTCTACCTTGCTCCCTCTGATCCGGTCTCCCTAACCTCGAAATGGGATCTAGTCACTGTTTGGGCGCACCTTGAGAGTCTCGACCTTCCTACCTCCATTTACAAAAACTGTGAAAGGTTGATGAACATTAAAGCAATTCACTCTCCTCGGGTGTATAATCAAAAGCTGGTTCGAGCCGCGGATTTCCACTCTGTCCAGTGATATGGTTTTAGCTCGAGGTTGGGAGAAATTACTGGAAATGCGTGAGCGGTATTTGTGAGTGAAGTGATTCAATTCTTTGCAACGTACGGGTTGATAAATCGGTGATTTTGTTACGACTAAGGTGAACGGTAAGCCTCTAAAACGACTCAATCTGATTTCGCTCTTTTGCTCTTAATATTCCAGTCGGAGGCTATGACAACCTCCCCTCCGAAACTTGGGTAGCCTTACCATATGCCTCACCTCTTAGCATCGCTCAAACCGTTTGTCCCAAAACTGTCTCCCCCGGACCCGTGAGCAACACCCAAATCCCACCTCCTCTTCGAATCATTTTTAACATGTTGTGTCGCTCCATTTATCCTTCGGGTGATAGAGGAAAACTCACCATTGCCTTACAATACTTAATCTATCACATTGCTACCCACAAAAAGGTGAACCTAGTTGGGCTTATGTTTAAACGCTTCCATCTTATCTCGACTAAGCTTCGTCGACCTTCTTCTAGCTTGATTCATTTACCCTATGGAATGTGGCTATCGGTTGTGCTCAAGGCACATGGGGTTTTAGTGAATACTAGCTTGGGTTCGTTGGATATGTGTGATACCATGAGTGATGGGCAAATGGGGAAAATGTTGATCAAAATTGAGAATGATGAACTAATTGCTGTGAAAATCAAGAAGGACCCGGAAGTTGGGTCATCAAGTCAAGGTAACTCGGGTAATATGCGGGACGTGCTTAATCTTTGTCAGGCTGAGTTGGGTGCGTGGATTAGGGAAGATGCTCGCCAAAAGGACTTGGCTATTTCGGCCCTTGCCTCTACTTTGGACCTCATTCGTGGAGAGGTGGATATTATTTCCACTCTTGTGTCCACAAAAGAGGTTGGTGAAGATGTTAATGTGGATGATGATCCGTTGGGTAGTGGCTCGGATGGTGAACAAGCCTCCTCTCCTTAGCCTTTCCAGTCCCTCTCGGCCCTTTAACCTTTTACCCGTATCCCTCTATTTTGTTCCACCCGTGGTTGTGCCTTTCTAAGACTATGTTTTATTACTTGCTATTTTGAACACTTGGTGGTGTACTTTAAACTCTATTTAGCTATGTTGAACTTTGGTTAGCTTATGCTTAATCTTTGTTAATGTTGACCTTGTTACCTTGTCACACTTCCATGTGTCTTTTTGTGTTTTCTTGTGAAAAATCTGCACTCTAATGCTTGTGACATCCCTATCCTTTTGATGATGTCAAGAGGGGGAAAAGGTAAACTCATGCTTTGAATCTCTTTGCTTATTAATTAAACTAATGGCTTGTCTAACCTTCTTAGCTTGATTCTTGTTTGGGGCAATGTAAAATTGTCTTGATAGTTTGATTCTAGCTTTTGCCCTTGGTAAGGTAATATTGTCCCTTCTCTATCATTTGATCTTACTTGTTAAAACTCTTGAATTAAGGTGTTTACATTGCTTATACATTCGTTTGGGGCTTGTCATCATCAAAGGGGGAATTTGTTGGGTTCCTTATGTTGATGATAACATGCCCATTTGATTTGTGCTATCTTAGTTTACCTTTTCAGGACTAATGACGTAATCAAGCTTGGATTAAGAAGTATTGAAGTTGTTAATCATCCCTTTGTAAATTAGTCAAGTGTCATCTAATGTACAAGTGAGAAAGTTAAGTATAGTAGAGTAATAGAAACAGTCCAGGATATTTGTTGCTTTAACAAGCAAACAGCTGAGTGGACTTTGCCATGACTCGTAAGAACTTGAAGATCTTTTTATCTTTCAAATGCTCTCTCGTGACTCTTATTTTCAAAGATAAAAATCTGATTTTATTAAGGAGGTAGTATCCAATGAAGAGTGGTTTGAATTATTCAAAATGTTTCCTCTTTGTGCAAATTCAATCCCTTGGTTTTTAAGAAAACAAAAGTTGATTTTTGCCATTTTGGTGATAACTTGTCTCTTGTGACTTGTCTTTCATTCTTTGTTTTCTGATTTTACATGAGCATTTAAGGGTATTCTTCTATCCTTCTTTCTCTATTCTTACCTATGCAAAAGACTCCATTTTGGTGCAAGCTTTTGAATGGCTACCATTGCTCCTCACATGCAAAACCTTTGACCCTTCAAAACCCTAGCAACCCCCTTCACTACCTCCTCTATAAATACCGTGTCCTATCTTCATAAATCCCCAAGACTTTCTGAATTAATTCTTTCATGTTTTGCAAAGTGTTTTTAATAGCTTAAAACCGTGTTCTTTTGCAAAATACTTTTAAAAGTCTTCAAGTGTCTTTCGGTTTCTACGATCGTGGCCCTTTGTTGCTTTTATATACTAAACTCTCTTGCTTAAAAGTGTTGATCTTGTAAAAGTTGTCCACCTCTATTCTTTGTTAAGAATGTGTTAGTGGAAACTTGATCCTTTACATTTTAAGTGTGTTAGAAGAGTTTAGGACGGAGTAGTCTTTTACTCTTGACAACCGGAGTAGGTTGTGAGTTGGCAATCGGAGTAGATTGCGAGTTAGCTTGTCATAGAACGGAGTAGTTCTTGTACTAGCTTTGCAACCGGAGTAGGTTGGCGTCTTTTATTACAAGGGTCTTTTAGTTGTCGGAGTAGATCACTAAAGGAAAGTAATAAAAAGGTAGATTGGACGTAGGCACTTTAGTATTTGCCGAACCAATTCAAAAACTCGTGTTCATTGTTTATCTCTTTAATTCATTTGCTTTCTTACTTTGTTTGTTTTGTTTCGCTTAAACTTAACTTAAAGTAATTCACCATCTTGTCGTATTTGGTCTGCAGTAATACTCCACAAACTGAGACAAATAGATACAGTCAGAACAATTGTTGCTTTCATACTTCAGCAAACATTCATTGTGATACTTGTTCAATCTTTCAATATTATTCAAAGTATCCTCAGATCTCTTTTGTTCACTTAACTTACTTTAATCCAATAAAGTTGAAGTTAAAATTTTTAAAAGAGTACCTAATTCACCCCCTCTTAGGTACTTGAATCCATAAACTCAACACAGATTTATTCTGGCAGACGATATTTTATCGTATTTACTCGAGGCAGGCCCCAGATTGGTCTGCAGGCCATCTGGTGGATATTTAATCAACTATATGTTGAGGCAGACATTACCTTTGGTAATGTAGTGTGTGTTTACTCACCTTCGGGTTAAGGCTGCCCCGGCCAGGGATTGGCGGGATGATTAGTGTAACGAGTAAGTAAAAGAAAGGAGCACGTTGTCAGGGGGTTGTGCAATGTAAAAGGAAATTGGATTGTTATCGTATGTTTTTGTTGTTAGTATTTATTCCTACTCAACCTCGCGGTTGACTGTGTATTCGTGAACACCTGTGGTGAACCGTTTTATGGGGAGCAGATTTGACAGGTACCAAAGATTTGACAGGTACCAAAGATTAGCTGACTCGGGAGCATTGAGATGAGAGCTCGACTTGGACCATAGTTGAAGTCTAGATCACGTAGAACAATTATATCACTTTCCACTGCGAGTTGTAATTATTTTATGTTAAGTTTTAGTTAGCTAAATTTGTAATAAACATGTAATCACTAAGTTTTAATCTAAAGTATTTTGGTATTTTTGTACTTTGTTATTCACTACCTCGGGAAACCGAGATGGTAATAGTCCTATTTATTTGGGAATGTCTAGCTAAAGGCTCCTGAATAAATGGGGGTGTTACACCAGGACGCACGGATTTTCACTAGGACGAGCGTCTTTGGGCTGAGACGAGCGTCTTATCCTGGGGACGCTCGGATCCATATTCAGTACAAAAATTTCCTTCCCAGCTCTGCCAAGACGAGCGTCTTACTGCTCGGACGCTCGGATTATGCCCAAGACGAGCGGGTTTCCACTGGCACGCTTGGATAATTCCATGTACCCACGGGTTCAGGTCCACCCGTGGGGATCTTCATATCCCAAGTCATTTCTTCTTCATTCTTTTGTTCTTCATTGTGGGTGCACTACGAAGGCTCGGATAGGCTAGGCAATTGCTATCTCCACACTAGTCCAAACACTACACATCAAGAAACATTAAAATACCCCCCTCACTTTCTCTCATAATGATAATCTTGATCAAAACATAAGAATGTAAATCCAAAGTTGAAAAGTATGCAATACAAGAAGTAAAATGCAAGTTAAGGGGTTAGAATATTTACAAATGGTGGTTTAGGGAGGACTCCACCAAACTCTCAATCTTGAGATGAGATGTCAAGGGGGCATAGCCAAGGTATTGTTGATGTTGCTCAACACCTTGTAGAAGTAGTCGAAGGCTTGTTCATTGCCATTATAAAGATCTTCAATAGACCTTTGCACATTGTGTTCTTCATGGTGGTGACTTGAGTCAAGGTAGTCACCAAAGCCTTGGTCTATTGCATTTCCTATGTAGGGATTGACAAACCTTCAAATTCGTCATCCCATAGACCACATACTTCACTAGCTTGCTTCCCTATAGTATCATTAGTTGATGGAAATAACTCCTCTTTCTTGTTGTCATGGCCAATGAGGCCTTCTTCTTCCCTTGTCACGATTGGTGGTGACCTATTCAAGCTCTCTTTGCTTTGAAAATTCCTTGCTCCTTGGACGGAGCATCTTGAAGATTATCCACTTTATTCTTCCTTATGGGTGGTGATTCTTTACCCATAGCTTGATCTTTGCATTGAGATGCCAACTTCTTCCTATCACTTTCTCGGCTATAATGATGTAGGATTTTCAATTGGAAATGGTCGTGTCTTAGGGCGTCAAAATTTGGGGTTGAGGTAGGAGATCAACTAAAACTAATCAACAATATAAAAACAAAGTAATGTAAACAAGCAAGATGATTAAAATGAGATGTAAACAATTGATTAAAAGCACTAGGGTGTTATGGGTTCATAGGGGATTCATGGGAGTTGATCATACAAATAAGTTCTCAAATTATAAGCAAGCAATTATTGTTGTGATGGGATCGAGTTGATGTATAAGCTTACAATCCCTAGGAAGGTTTGGGTCCCGGAGCCGAATCGATTAGATTGTACAACACCTACAAAGTCCTTCCTATTCAACTATATGCATGGTCTAATGATACTCGAGTTGGGGTATAAGCTTAAAAGTCTCATTGAAAAGATAGGTGATGGATAAAAAATGCAAGGATTCAGAGGTTCGTATTTCATCAAACATAACATGTGCGTAAGTTGAAATCATAACAAGCAAGCAAATAAATTATGAAAACATATTAGATTAAGCATGAATCATTCCCCGTGTTGGTTTCCCCTAATTCCCTATTAACCCTAGCTAAGGAAACTACTCACTCATTATCAAGTTTAACATGCTAACAAGGTTGTCAATCATATTAACAAGGCAAAACATGATGAACAAGTAAGAAACATTAACAATAATTAAACAAGGTTAAGAGAGAATTATACCTATGAAGATGATTCCAAATAATAAAGCAAAGAATAATAGAAGTACTTGATTATTGATGGAAGGTTGTCAATCCTCCAAATAAACCCAAATAATCTTCTAATTACCCAAAATAAACGAAGAACAATAGAGAAATTAAAGAAAGATTAATATTGAGATTTGTATTAAAACTTGATTAAGAGTTGATTACAAGATTAAGAACTTAATTAAGAGAGCATAAAAATTGATTAGAAATTGATTAATAGATGATTAATAATTGATGCTAATCTAGGTAGTACAAAGGGGTATTTATACTAATGATTAAGTACAAGGATTAGGGTTACTAAGGGAATAAATGACTATTAAGTCCTTAAGAAAAGTTGAGGAAATGCTCCTCTTGAAGGAAATGAGCATATCCGTCATGCTAGTCTTGCAACGATCCGTGCGTCTTGAGATGTGGCGCGGGCTCTCTAACCTATGATTCGAGCGGATTGTCTGGGAGACGCTCGGATCCTTTAGCTGCAAGACGAGCGTCTTGGCTGGGAGACGCTCGGATGTTGGTGATGGGAGACGCTCGGATCGTGTGTGATCCGCTCGGATTCCTCGGCAAACTGCTTCTCTTCTTTTTCCTCCTTCACAATCCACAAGGATCATTTCGGGGATACAAGGATCTTTTCATCATTGCCCATTTCACTTTATTATCTATATAGGCCTTCTAGTGATGTCTTCTCTTTGATGCTTGGTCATTAGATGCGATCAATTTAGCTCCATTTCGCCATGTAAATGCAAGGTTAGCACTCATTTCCTACCGAAGGGGACAAAACCTCAAAGAATATGCAAAATGGGAAACTAAAGATAGTAAATGACCCAATTATGTACTATAAAGCATAGGAACGAGGTTAATTCGGGGACTAAATGTGCTCAAATATGCGTCACATCACAAGTCTCGGGCCTAACACGGTCTAACAAGGTGGTCACAGCTTGGTTGTTAAGCTAGACTTCCGGGTTTTTGCTAACATGTGTCATCAAGAGGTACGAGCTATAAAAAAGGGAAATGATACTAGCAAAACAAATTATCATCATTGGCAACATATGCCCTCCACATTTAGACTCCCTATGCAAATATTTACATACGAAATGCAACGTGTATGGATGCAAACTACACATATGAACAAGCTATGTGTATGCAAGAGCGAACACTTATATACATGTCTAATCTAAATCGATACAAGTTCTAGTCCTAACAACACACCAACAACACAAGCATATCCAAAACGGTTCCCAAAAGGAACACCCACATCAAATATCCCGTCCTCCTTCTTGCTAATATATACAAAAAGAAAAGGAAGGATAAAGGAGAAATGATTGGAAGAATTTTACCAAGCGTCTTCTCCGATGATTCATGTGTTGCCTATCAAAATAGTTAGGACAAATGCAATATATAGATAAACAATGTAATATTTTTGGAATTTTTAAAATTTTTCAATTTATAGGGATTTTTGTAATTTTTCAAATTAACAAGTAAATATATACAAATATAAACAAATATTCACAAGGTGGAAATAAATTTACATTGTCCTCAATGGAACAGAGCGTTGGGAGTGAATAGGAAATTAAAAGAACATATTTCTTTGATTTAAATATTTAAAATTAAATAACATGTTTTTGTATTTTTAAAATTTGAGAATGTCCTCCCCACACTTATTTATTTACATAATTCTTGATGGAAATAAATGTGTGGAGGATATTCGAAAAGTAAATACATATTTTTGAAATTTTTCATCTTTTTCAATTTTTGTGATTTTCAAATAGGTATGCAATGCATGATCTATTCTATATGCGGAATTGAAATATGGTGCAACTATACTATATGAATGCAAAGAGAGCTAATTTAGATTAACTCCTATTCAGATCATGTCACTAAATGTAAAACGCGGTAAAGACTTAATTAAAGAGAAGGAGAATATAACAATGCGGTGGTTCTTAAGTAACTCCACCAAACCTCTTCATTAAGGAGGCTTCAATCAACCGGGGTCAACATCCCGAGATCCCACCAACCTTCCACCATTTTTACTACCAACAAAACAAGAGCTTTTCACCCTTGTCATCACATCATGTAACCTACACATGGCATGTTGAACCTCTTGCCATTTTCGGTCCACCTCTTCCTCAAGCTTCTCCTGGTCTTTGTCAACACTAGGGTCACATACCTTCTTTCCTTTCGATCTCTTCCTCCATCTTTTTGGTTTCTTCTTTTCGGATTTGGACAATTTATTTGGGGGAAAATCGGTGCATGGAACAAACCCGGGAGGAGGATATCGAGGTGAGCATCTTCAACCCCAATGTTCAACTCCCTCTCACTTTTTTCATCATCAATCAATGACATCACATCAATCTTCTTTGGGGTCTCTTGGGTTATGCGGTCATCAAGAATCTCAACATTTAGGTTCATGATGTTGTCATTTTTGTCCTTGCTTTCTTGATCCTCCATATGGATAGAATCATTTCCAAGAGAAGGTTTTCGATTTGTTCCAAGCTTGTGTCAAAACCATGAACATCATACTTTTTCTCACCGCTCCTCAACTCCCCAAATATGGCAAGTTCAAATTCATCGACTTCCATTTCCCAAGTCTTGCCCTTTTCCCCCCACACTTATCTCTAGCATTAACTTCTTCTTCTTCAAGGAACTTAGCCGGGGACTCATCATCAACTTTCGGCTCATAAGAAATTAAGAGGTCCATGTCCTCATCTTCATTTTCATAGAGTTCTAATATTTCCACGGCAAAAATGTTTTGAATCACGGTTTTCTTTGAAGCATGTGGTAGCTTGAATTCAACTTTTTCCTTTCCGACTTTGAATGACAATAGTCCCTCTTTGACATCTATGGTAGCTCCTCCCGTGGCCAATAATGTCCTACTAAGGATGACACGGGAGCTTCTTCCTATAGGGATGTCCAACACAACAAAATCGGTAGGAATTGAAAGCTTGCCAATTTGAACCATGATATCCTTGAGAACCCCATTCGGAGATTTAATTATCCCGTCGGCAAGCTTGATTGAAATGGAAGTGTGGGCTAAGCTTGAAATATTCAATCTCTTCACAAGGGCAAGTGGTATGACACTCACAATTGCCCCTAAGTCACACAAAGCAAGATCCACCTTTTGGTCACCAACGGTAAATGGAATTGAGAAACTCTCGGGGTCATCAAGTTTGACGGGAATTTCTTTAGATTTGACCACATTGCACTCCTCACTTAAGGCATCAAGCTCATGGCCACTAATGTCCACTCTTATAGAAATGACTTCTTCAAGGAATTTGGAGTAATGAGGCATCTCCACCAATGGTGGATTGGAGGTCTCCATTTTCATTACCAAGTCCATAAATTTGTCATACCTTAAAGTATCATTGGCCCTCTCTTGCTTGGCCAAAGAATGTTCTACCACTATGATCATCTCTTCTTTTTCCGGACTCCTCTCAACTTCTACCATCACTTTTGGTGCTTCCACAATTTCCTCAAGCACAAATTCTTAATTCATAGTGGTTGGTGTAGTCATAACCATCTCTCCCTTATCCGGGTCGACTTTAACTTCCAAGCTTGTACCATGAATTGTCATTATTTGCTCAAGAACATATCCTCCTATGCTCTCTTTTTCGGGCTCATGGTCAACTTCTTGGAATGTTTCCATAGCAATGGAAAAGGGAGTAGTGTATGATAACTCATCTTGACTTGGCAAATCATATGACTCTTCTCTTTCCTCTTCAACTCCCACCATGATAGCATTAACTTCCTTTGCTTTCATAGGGCCCCTTGAATTTTGCCCTTGTTTTATAAATCCACTCGATGGTCTTTGAGGATTTATGAGAGCTTGAAAAGCCACTTTAGCTTCAAGATCCTTGATTTGTTGTTGGGTATTACTTGCCAAATCTCCTATCAACTTCACCAAGTTGTCATATTTAGCATATCCCATGGTATTACTTGCTTGGGGTGGTGGCTCTTGGTTGAAAGGTTGGTTGAAAATTGGAAGAGGAAAGTCATATCCTTGATCTCTAAAGTTGGAAGTTTGGTTGTTCCCTTGGTAACCTTGGTTAAACCCGTGATTTTGCCCTTGGTTGTACCTTTGGTTATTGTTGTATCCTTGATTGAACCCTTGACCAAACCCTTGGTTGGCTTGGTTTCCATGGTAAAAGTTTTGATTACCTTGGTTCCCTTGGTTACCCCCATAATCTTGGTATGCTTGAGGTTGGTTGGCAAAATTTTGGTTGGATCCTTGGTTGTTGTTGAATGAGCTAGGGCCTAGGTGGACGGTTGGAGAAATTGTTAAATGCTTGGAAAGCATTCACCTCTTGCACATTGTTCCCACCAAAGTTGTTATGATGGTTATTTGCATATACTTCATAAGTGTGACCCCTCCCTCCACATGACTCACATGTTGATCTTTGCGTTACTTCCTCCATGGATGGTGATGTTGGAAATCTATATCTCATTATACTCAACATATTCATATATATTTCAAATTTAATTTAGTCATAAAATTAATTAGATCTTATGCATGCAAACATAAGTAAATATAGAGAAGAAATCATCATTCTTACACTGTAAATTTCGGATTATTGGGCACAAGTGAGTTCTCCTACTCACTTATTCTTGAGCTCTCCAAATATTGGATGAACAAAGGATTCAAGTATAGAATCCCTCCCAAGGAATAATACTCAAGATAACCCCTTAAAAGATAAATATTATTTAACTAGAACAATATAAATCTTACTAAAAATTGACCCAAAATATTTACATTGGTCTCTATTATTTCGGTATAGAGAAAAGAGTTTTGGAAGTTATTATCTCTCTAATTTCTCATAAGATGTAGAGAGGATTATTTTTCTTACACTAGGAAAAATTGTGTGAAGTTATGAATGAAAAATTAGAGAGGAAAAAACTCTCTATGACGGCCATAGAAAACCGGTAAGGTGTGGGAAGGGTGCCCTATGCATGGGCTTCATTCTCTAACCAAGAATATAGGCATGCAAGGCTAGTCCCTAAAGGTAATGATCATGCTCCTATTTAAAATAAAAGCACAATATTAACCCTCACACTCCCTCCATTTCGGTACCCACACATAAAATGGATGAGTCCATTTTATTTGTGATTTTGTCAATATGTCACATGTGAGACATTACATGACATCTTATAAATAAAATGTATTTTTAACAATTAAAAATCAACATATTAATAAAATATGTCACTTATAAAATTTAACATGGTAATTCATAATTACTTGTACCAAAATGGTTTACCAATTATAAATCACAATATTTTGTATTTATAATAAATTATTCATTCCGTTTCAATTGTTTCCGTAAACAATAATTTCATCTAAGTAGTAAAACAATTCGATTACTTAGACCGTATCTTATTATAATAAATTATAATAAGACACGTAAATATTACTTCCAAAATCGTCCGTCAATTTTAAGTAATTTATTTAACTCGTATCGTCATACGATCAATTAAATATTCAATTAAGAGTGTAACCCTTTAGGTATGACCTAAGAGGATCAACTGATCACCACCGTTGCACGACAGTAATGTCAAACTCTAGTCAGCCAATCATTACCGATATGTGTGGACCACTTGACAGTAAAATATTACATCCCACATGTATTCTTAAAATGAGATTTAAACATGTGATCATCATGATCAACAGTTGTGATCGCATTATTGTCGGAGGACACATATTCCAACAATCTCCCACTTGTCCTCGACAAGTGTGCGTCACAAATTCTCTTGTCCTATTATTATCTCCCACTCAATGCAAGGTGTCTTTCGGATCGTACTTGCAAGTGATCATATCGAGTGGTTTCCTCGATCCGGAGAATAAGCTGTTTGACCGAATCATCTACCATAGATACCTTCCGAGCGTGGCCACGCATTTCAGTTCATTACTCCTCGAGTGGCCCTGAGATATTGTTTTAACCCCGACAAGGGGTGGACAATTCCTATCGCACTTATTCCCTTCGACTAGCCACCGCCATCATAACCCAAAATATGCCCATTTGACCCCATTTACGAAGGTCGTAGTAACACAAATCAAAGTTAATGCAAAATGTGCTACCTTAGGTGAGCAGTCTTTAGTCAAAAGAATCGACTCATTAGAATACTATAGTAGCTCTTGCCACGACCAGGCTATATAAATTTGCCAGAACTCTATAAGCGGTCATAAGGCCCGACAAAGTGTTCCTAACAGTCTGCCTATGTGATCGACTAGTCATCTCTCATAACTGTATGGCACTGAATTTGCCATCAATCGCATCACACTCTAGTCACTTCGAGACGTCACCTCATACAAGTGACTATGGGCGAATACTATGTTAATCCGGGTTCACTTTAACGGGGTTCAATATCGTCATACAACCCGTTTGGATGTAACAAAGTATAATAAAAGGAGTTTTCAGATTTTAAAAACTCGAATGAAAAATGTGATTATCATATGAGTAGTCAATACTTGATTACTACTTCATATCCAATTTAGATCTTGTATGTAGTTGTTCATCTCAATTCAATTGAAATGACATGACTCATCATGCTAAGCCTATTAGAAGGCTTTGGTTAGTAGGTTTTATCAACTTCTTGTACCTTACTCAACCTTACTACATACTCGTTTTCCTTTGTAATGTATACATTTGCATTACAAAACTTTCTGAGTACGTGTCGAGATCCAATCAAGACATAGGCCCTCTAGCCTTAGAATAGCTCACACTGTTTTCACAGTGTACGGGACTCATCCTTCTTGCACATCCCATGATTTCAAGTGTAATCAATTTCCGTTGTAAATATTTCTCATTGTCCTTTATTGCCTAGAACGATTCTAGAAAATCTATTTCTTAAATAACATAGCCACTACGGTATCTTAACCATCCTATTGTGTTTTGATTATGGTTTTGTCGGAAACCATGCGCAATCTCAATTGTCAATTGTCACTTGTGTAACACCCTTACACAAAATTGCATCAAAAACACTTTGCATTACATCCTTAATGCTTCTGCAAACACTTAAGGGTAATCTTCATGGCTTACTTGGTAACTATTACTTAAATTCGACTTGAAACAATTCATCATACTCAAAGTATATGAAGTGTTATACATCATTTCCTATTTAATTGATTCGGCAGCGGAAGCAAATAGAATCAATCAAATATGTTCAATTCGATTGAACTAGTCATGAACCTTATCAACATAAGACTCCTTATTTGACGCTAATATCATGTAGATTTATCTCCATAAATCCGGATATTAAAGATGTATTAAATTACTCCAAAAGTCTTAAATCATTCTCAATGATCAATATGTCATCCACATATAAGATTAATTAAAATTACCGTAACTCCCACTAAACTCCATGTATAAACACAACTTCTCGACTTATCGAGAAAAGTTTTATAACATGATCAAAGCATTGATTCCAACTCATTGATGTCCTACTTAAGACCCTCTCTTAAGTTTCACATTATCTTAGGATTGCAAGAATTTAGAAAACTCAAGACATGTATTGAATACATTCCTTCTAATTGAAGAAGTGGGTTTTAGATTCACTTGCTATATATCTCATCATAATGAAATACAATCCTTAGACTTAAGCTTCTCAACTAGTGTAAAACCCTTTGCTACCAATCAAGCTTTGAAATCTCTCTTTATTAGTGCAAAAACCCTTTGTCGCTAATCAAGCCTTTGATTTCGGATTTTCATGGCTCTAAGCCTTGTATTGAGTTGTGACTTAAACATTCTCATGTAAGTCATATGTTCATTACTTTCTAGAAGTAATCAACTGAATCAAATGATTTCTTTGTAAGTTACAAGCTATTTACTTTCTAAAAGTAACACTAATTCATCATCTTCAACAAGTGATGAGTTTAACCTCCGAGGTTTTGAAGAAACAACGTCTTACACAAAACGTCTCATGTAGCCAAGAAAGACCAGTTTCTTGCGACATAACATTCTTTTGTGGCTCTTGAAAATTTTCTCCCACTCTGTCTTCTAGAAATAAACTTGTATTCTATGAAGACAGCTTCACGAGCCACAAACTCGTTGTACTCGTGATTATAGTAAGGGAAAATGAGCATTTGTTTCTTGTGAGAACTTACAAGCATGGTACCCTACCATTTCATATCTCATATGAATCGTTTAGATTTAGTGGGAAAAACAACTTAGACAAAATGATAAAATCCCCAAAATTAGATCAAGTAACTCAAGGTAACTTGATTAAAGTCCAAACCCTATTGAATAGCGTTTGATTTCTTTATACAACCACACATTATCCCATAATGCGTGCTAAGAGAGTTTAATTTGTGATATTATATCACATTTCCTTTGGCTTATATCAAAGTCTTCACTTTGATAATCCCATCACGACTAAATCGTGATTCCTGGAACTCTTTGAACTTCTTCAAAGATTTCTCTATTTACCTTATTAAGTGAACACATTAGTGTCAACCTAAACCGTTGGTAAAAGAAAATGACCAACCTATTTTGGATCAATGATTTACAACCTCGATCTCCTTTTCAACCAAAAGGCACGAGACATCTTGCTTTGAATACAAGATACGCATATACCATAAGATCTAATGGTTTCAAGAGTACTCGATAACTCTTTGCGTTCATCATTCCAGAATCTAAGGTTTAATCTTGGGTTACCAATTTGAGTCTTGCATCATCTTCATGATATATCATTCTAGTTTGGTTTAGAATATAATCACCTTGATAATGAGCTAGCCATACATCAAATCATGGTGCATAGGGTCACAAAAGTGAAACCTCTTTTGTATCTTAACAAAATTATATTCTTATTTAGGTTCCATGTACTTAATATTCCTAATTAAGGTACAACTTTAAACCCCAAAACTAGATTGAGTACACAATGACTCTATCTCTCGACATTATTTGATGCTAGTCGTCATACTCTAATCATCCTATGTATCGCATACAATGATGAAAACCACCATCGATTTCTAATATTGACGGAATGGTACTAGCAAAACTTATGTCAATCAAATAAATAAAGAACTAAGTCTTATTAGATGTCCCACAACTAACTTGCTTATTCTTTACTAATTTGGGGTAGTTTCCTTTCTAGTGTCTAACATTTAAGACAATGGAAACTTTATCGGTCGGGATTGATAGGTTTACTATCGTTATTCTCAATAACTTTACTTTTAACATTACCTTGTATCAATTCCATTCTAATTTTTACTTCTTGAACCTCGCCTTTTTCTTAACGGTTTAAGAGAATGCTCCCACTCATTTCAAAGAATCTTTACTTAGAGAAGCAAAGTTGAATCTTATGAAGACTACTCTTCAATTCAATCGTTTTAGTCTTAAAACTTTCATTGAAGTGGTTGCGTTGTTTTGGTCAATTACGATTTCTAACAAATCTAATTACCAAAACAATTTATCGTTTCAAGGTACTTAATTTAATTAAGTATATGAAAAACAATCCATTGTAAGTAGATGTGTTAGTCAAGAATCAAAAAACCCTGTTTCATAATGAACAACTTTTATCTATACTCTTCACAAGAGATCCTTCCAATGGATAACACGAGGTTTTAGTAGAAAAATTCATATTTGTCTTTAGTTACGATGTTGTAATGGAGATTTGAATCAAAATCGAAATGATATCGTATATGAATTGTGGTAAAGAAATAGAACAATATGATAACGGAATAGTGGAAAACTTAACATTTATCGTTTTATTAATACTTGTAAATAACAAGTAAAGCATTTATATAGTGAGCTCTACCCAACTAATATAAATGATTCCAAGACCCAAATTCATATTAACTTGGGCACGGTAGGGCCGATTCATCCCTTATGAATATAACTCGGTGGATTAACGCTTTAATCGATTCTACTTTTAGAACTCTTGGTCGATAAAATTACATTAACTTTTATCTTTAGCCCGGAACACATGCGACTACGGTCACGAATACTTAGTTGAGCTCAATCAAATTTCGAATAAATGTGTCCATGATCCAAATCCACATCAACTTGGGCACGGTAGGGCCGATTCATCCCTTATCAACATGAATTCGGTGGATAGACATTTATCACCCACTTCCCCTACGTAACAAGGTTTGTACCCCGGTAGGGCCGAGTGCACTCCCTCGCGAAATAGGTTTTCATGGTTTCTACTTTTTGGTAAGGCTAAGTCTCAATTGTTTATTTTTAGCGAGAGGTCATGTCAATTTATTATCTATCACGTTTTAAGTGAACTAAAGCGGTGAACTACGATCATTGTAATTGACACGGTCGATAAACTCGATTAAAATGATGATGCATGTTTTAGTTATGACGATTTAGCGATGCATGCGACATATAAATAAAATGCAAAGCATAAATTTAAATCCTAGTATGGCCTTCCTAAAATAGAAAATCTAATTAACTATTACATATTCGGAAACCAACTCCATTGGTCCCTTGAACTTCGGTTTTGGCACGCATCTCGAGGTAACACCGTCTTTATGTATCGTCTTCCTTGAGTGACACCGTCTTCAAGGAACTCCGAAATAAATAAATTACATAATTTCCTATTATACATTTGTAATTAAAATAAAATAAATCTATTAAATTACAAAACGGTGATACGAGATCACAATAAATTACAACCGAATCGATATTCCCATACATTTCGGGCAATACCAATTAAAAAAAATAAGGCCATACTAAGTAAAATTACATAATTCAAAAATTACATAAAATAAAATTATGACAATCATAAATAAAATGCAGCATTATAATATGTATGAACATGCCCAATTTTATGCTAAATCGCCTTTACGGAGCCAATATCGTATATTAATCGGTTTTACGGATTTGCGTGATTCAACCTTTTAAAATCACAATAAATTACATAAAATCATATTTATGCACAAGTTAATTACCCTAACCAACTTCGGACTCAAAATTAGTCTCCACTAACATATTGACTATAATTAACTTATATTTCTTAAAATTGTTCATTAAAGGACTCAAAATTACAATAAAATGCCATAAACTCCAAATAAATCACAAAAAAAAAATTCAAATAAATTTGAAATTTGAAAATTTAAACTCATGAACATTCTGGAAAAATACCATGACACTCATAATGTCCAAAAACTTAGGTTAAAAATTTCGAAATTTATCGGGAAAAACAATGTTGCGGTTTATCGGATTTATCAAATATTATCATATAAAATATGAGAAAAATTATATTTATCAACTTTTAAATTTTAGATCTGAAATGGGTAATAAAATGCAACATGTGACGTTTTTCCTTAGTCATGAAGTATGTTTTAGCAATTATTCACTAATTAAAGTCACTATTTATGCTATTTTTCATCAAAAATTCATAAATCATGCATAAACACTTCATTATAGCCCATTATTTTACACACATCTTGTAAAATTGCATGTGACAACATACTTAATTTTTATGACCATATTCGAAATTTATCTTATATTAACCTATTTTTCATTTAAATTCGATTTTTATTATGAAAAATCCATATTTCGAGCATAATAACTCCAAAAATTATGAAAATTTACAGGTCATGTAAAAATAATATATGTGAAAACATATCCAAAAGCCACTGGAAAAAACGAAGTTTAGCTAATTTTAGTCCGAAAATGACATTTTTGTCATAAAATCACATTTTTAATGCCATTATTATATAAAATGAACAATAAAAATCCATAAATTAACCAAAATATCCTAAATACATTTTAGGATCAGAAACTTTAACATGCAAAATTTATTTTCGTGATATATCATAATGACACAAATTTATAAGTTTTATATGTTAATCGTATAACTCGGAAAAACTATAACTGATTTGCATGCAAACAACCTAAGGCTCTTGATACCGCTTGTTGGAAATCTATATCTCATTATACTCAACATATTCATATATGTTTCAAATTTAATTTAGTCATAAAATTAATTAGATCTTATGCATGCAAACATAAGTAAATATAGAGAAGAAATCATCATTCTTACATTGGAAATTTCGGATTATTGGGCACAAGTGACTTCTCCTACTCACTTGTTCTTGAGCTCTCCAAATATTGGATAGACAAAGGATTCAAGTATAGAATCCCTCCCAAGGAATAATACCCAAGATAACCCCTTAAAAGATAAATATTATTTAACTAGAACAATATAAATCTTACTAAAAATTGACCCAAAATATTTACATTGGTCTCTATTATTTCGGTATAAAGAAAAGAGTTTTGGAAGTTATATCTCTCTAATTTCTCATAAGGTGTAGAGAGGATTATTTTTCTTACACTAGGAAAAATTGTGTGAAGTTGTGAATGAAAAATTAGAGAGGAAAAAACTCTCTATGATGGCCATAGAAAACCGGTAGGGTGTGGGAAGGGTGCCCTATGCATGGGCTTCAATCTCTAACCAAGAATATAGGCATGCAAGGCTAGTCCCTAAAGGTAACGATCGTGTTCCTATTTAAAATAAAAACACAATATTAATCCTCACACTCCCTCCATTTCGGTACCCACACATAAAATGGATGAGTCCATTTTATTTGTGATTTTGTCAATATATCACATGTGAGACATTACATGACATCTTATAAATAAAATATATTTTTAACAATTAAAAATCAACATATTAATAAAATATGTCACTTATAAAATTTAACATGATAATTCACAATTACTTGTACCAAAATGGTTAACCAATTATAAATCACAACATTTTGTATTTATAATAAATTATTCATTCCGTTTCAATTGTTTCCGTAAACAATAATTTCATCTAAGTAGTAAAACAATTCGATTACTTAGACCGTATCTTATTATAATCAATTATAATAAGACACGTAAATATTACTTCCAAAATCGTCCGTCAATTTTAAGTAATTTAATTAACTCGTATCGTCATACGATCAATTAAATATTCAATTAAGAGTGTTACCCTTTAGGTATGACCTAAGGGGATCAACTGATCACCACCGTCGCACGACAGTAATGTCAAACTCTAGTCAGCCAATCATTACCGATATGTGTGGACCAGTTGACAGTAAAATATTACATCCCACATGTATTCTTAAAATGAGATTTAAACATGTGATCATCATGATCAACAGTTGTGATCGCATTATTGTCGGAGGACACATATTGCAACAGGTGATACCGTCGTTTAGTATCAAAGTTAAATTAATAAACCTAATTACTACTAACAGAAGTTAGCGGTAAGCAGGGTCGAACCACAGGGAGGAAAATGAGATTCATCTGTTTAATTTAGTCTATAGAGTAAGGGGGGTTGAATTGATTTAAAACTAATCTAAATGCAATTAAAATAAATCTAAACTAAATGCAAATAATTTAAAGCAGGTAATTTAAAGAGATGTAAACAATAATAAAAAGAATGCTAAGACGGTCGGTTCACTGCAGCTACGACGATGGGTTCCTAAGTAAGTCTGAATAATCACGATAGGTGGGAAAATAAGAAGTTCTCTCGGTCCATTCTTAACTAGTAGCGCCTCTCAGCCTATGCTACTGGTCCCTAGGTCTCACTAATACTAGCTCTCGCCCTGAAAAGTGATTCCTAACGCCTAAACTTTACCTATCTTTCGATCTTAGTAAAATTTAGTCGTTTCAATTTAGTCAATTCGCCTTCCCTATCTCTCGATCTGTGGGTTGGTCAATTTCTAAGTATTTAACAAGTCTCCTCTCGGTCTCGTTGTCAAATATTGCAATTAAAACATTGAAACGAAAGCTAATACTATCGCGCGTCAGTTGATCGACCAGCTAAGCTAATCGATCGACCAACAGGTCCAGTCGATCGACTGACTAATCCAGTCGATCGACCAAAGGCCGACATCAGGTCACTTATTCTGCGTCGTCTTCGCCGCAGGTCCCTTCACATCTTAGCACGGGGTTTCTAGCTACGTATATTAATTCTAACTACGACTACTAAAGCGATAAAAACGAATAGCGAAGGCATAACTAAACTACTTGAATTATAAACTTGCAACAATTGAATTAAAGGTTTGGGATCTAAACTAACAATCTAACTACTGAATGAATTGAAATAATACTGAAATAAAGAGCAGAAATACCGAATAAAAGAAAGGCAGGAAGACTCCGATTGCAAAAGGAAGCTTTTATTGAAAACTCTAAACTAATTATAATTGAATCTAAAACGATAAAGTCAAATCAGTAGACGGGATTAACCCCTACTGAATGCCTCCCCAAAAATGATGTTCGAGGTCCTATTTATAGAGATGTCACGCAAAACCCTAAAAACTAATTACAACTGGGCTTTCTAATTCTCGTTCTTAATTTGCGTCAGAGTCGAGGGGTGGTCGATCGACCACAGGGACCAGTCGATCGACCACGAAGTACTGTCGATGTCATTCGACGATTCTGCGGTAGCACACCGATCTTAAAACAGCTGCCATTTCTTTGTTACTTGGTTAAATCAGGCGTTCTATGCGGCGTTGGAAAGCTAAGAGGATAAGCTTTCACCTAAAAGTGGAATCAGTCAATTATATGCTCTAGAACGCGAGATATAGCCATCTGAATAAGGCTGCAATGTCGAGAAGCACTTATTCGCTTGTTTAAGCTTTGCAACTTGTACGCAACCATGCTTTTGCTATCTTTTAGGCCTTGAAACGCGCACCAAGTTCATCTATCGAGTCACTACTTCATGTCAGGTCCTATGATAAATACTCGGGGACGGATTCGGCTCATTTTCCGCTGAATTCTTCACATTTCTGCAATAATACACAAGAACACGAAAGTAGACGGAAATAGGGAATATCGTAGAATAAACTACACAATTGAGCTCTGAAATGCGTATAAAATAGGGTGTAAAACATCATATTATAATCATGTATCAGATGGTCCATGAGAAGTGGTAGTTTGATTCACTTGGTTCACTTGCTTCTTCTTACTCAACTCTTCAAGATTTTTGGTGAGCATATCAAGCTTAGCCTTAGTCTCCACATTCACTAAGAATTCGGGAGGGTGCTTATTTCTTCTCAAGATATTCCATTTGTGCCATAATTTAGCTCGGAGTCTACCATTTTCTTGATTAGAGCCATGCCCTCTTCATCACCCAAATGATCGAATCCCCCTCCCGCGGAGGCATTCACCATTTCTTTTGTTCTTGGCAATAGAGTTTGGAAAAATGTTTGAGTGATATACCAAGCCAGTATTTCATGGTGAGGACAACTTGCAATCAAGTCTTGATACCTATCCGATGCTTCTCCCAAGGACTCTCCATCCTCTTGTTGGAATGTATGGATCTCGTTTCGAATCATGGTAGTCTTCGATGACGGGTAATACTTGGCTAGGAATGCCTTGGCTAAGGCATCCCATATAGTGAATGTGTTCGGAGGGTGCGTGCACATTTAACCAACGATCCGCCTTGTCCATTAGAGAAAATGGGAATTAATAACATCAATCTTAAAGTTTCTTTGGACGCTCTATTCTTTTTCATCATGGCCACCTTGTTCTTGAACTTCCTTAGGTGGGCATGAGCATCTTCATCAATATGCCCACCGAAACAATCCTTCTCAATCAAGCCAACTTGAGCCGGATGCATTTCAAAGTTGTTCGGAGCCAAGGTGCCGAAATTAATCGGATTGCAAGCATCATTGTGGTTGGGGCGATTGTGGTCACGTAGAGCCGCCATTGGTGGTTGTGGAATTGGTATATATGGAAGTGGTGTTTGAGGTGGTGTATTTGAGATTTGGAAATTGTGGAAAGGATTTTCTAGTGGAGAATCAATGATGTCGTTTGCTTGTTGTGGTGGTGTGTCCTCAATAGTAGGTTGGGTGGATGAATTTGCTTGGTTTGAAGTAGCTTGAGCAGAGGTTCTAACTCTTGCAATAGTCCTATTCCTTAAGGCTCGAAAAAGCCTTTCGGGATCGGAGTCAAAAAGCAAAGCTTGATGGTTCCTCCTAGGCATGCACTTGACAAACGGTAAGACTCCTAGTGCTTTTACACACTAGGGTAAGGCAAAAATCACACACTCTACAAGAAGCACACAACTACTAAAGCAAACAACAAGTAACTAAGACTAAAGCTAAGACTTTAACTAGCTAAGCATAACCTAACGCCATCCCCGGCAATGGCGCCATTTTGATCGGCCGGTTCTAGTCGTCATTCCCGGGTCAAAAACAATTTATAAATTACCCAATTAAGTAGTATAATCGGGGTCGAATCCACAAGGATGGCGGGGGTGTATTCTTAGTCGGTTTAAATCCTATTTTAGTCAAATAAAAATAAGGTTGGTTGATTATAAGCTAAGACGATGCAAACAACATAAATGACTAAACTAAATGAAATTATTTTCTACTCAAATGAATGAAAACTAGGGTCTTTGGGTTCACTTCGGTAACTTGGGGAAGAGAAGATTGTTAACAAGAAATGAGTAATGATAAAGGCCTTTGATTGATCCTAATTTCTTAGTCAATTAGAGCTAACCAACAAGTATTTACTTAGTAAGAAAAGCTCATATCGACCATGTAACACCCCCATACTCCGAGTGCCTTACCAGGACCACTCAGGTATGAAGACATCACCATCTCGGTTGCCCGAGGTATGATAATCAAATAGACAAAACAGAAACAACATTTATTATAAGTAATTTAATGAATAAGTACAATCCTCGAAACCAAACTGAAAGTACAATACATTATCCCAAACTATCTGTTCTCAACTGAAATGTAAATAAATACTAAACTACAGCGGAAGACTCTATCGTCATGTCGTGGCCATCCCAGCTATCCCAGTATCATCTCTATACCTGTTCAATATCTGCTCACCATCCCCGAATGGATCACCGCAGGTTTTACAAAACAACACCGGGTCGATACTAATCACACAATCAATATAGATAACAACAATAAGACAAACAGACAATGAACACACACACACCACCAACTCCCATCATCTCAATCTTGACCCTTTGGACCCGACCACCCGATGGGGACCGCAGCCGTTCCCACCTAAGCCCCGCTCATCGTACGAGCGATAACCCTGTCCATTAATGTGCACATCCCCTTTCGTGGCGGGTTCCACGAAGGGCGAAACTAGGGCGTGAGATCACTCCATAGTGACCCCACTCGGTAGAGAACGCATCTCGAGAGCCATAGAAACCAATCACAATCACAATCACAATCATCATATCAAACAACTAATTACAAGACATCACCAATATCCCATTATGGGACTAATACGAGTAGGAAATCCTGCAGGAAAGCACAACACGCAGACGGTATCTACAGTTGTCTCAAAACGCCTCTTCTACGAATTCTCCTCCTAACATATAACACATAAAGACTACCAATTACTTACTATTCACAAAACCCCAAATCCTAAATTAGGGTTTGACCAAACCTAGCAAAACATTATATAAATTATATTAAAAGCTTACCCTCGACGCAAGGAATCCAACGACACGAACTACGATACGAACCGCCGTCGAACTCCGGAATTGTTAAGGATGCGATTAGGAAGATGATGATCGCTTTCTCTCTTAAACAGGGTTTTAGGTTTTGGTAAAAGTGAATTAAAACAACGACGATTATGTTTAAATACCCTAATCGCATAATTAACAAAACCCGAGAAAACTCCCCGTAAAACGGGACACTCGATCGAGTACCCAAGGTACTCGATCGAGTACCCCCTACTCGATCGAGTGCCCCGGCTACTCGATCGAGTGCCCAACAGTCGAAACTATTTTGCTTCGCCACCTACCCTTACTCGACAGAGTAAGGGCTACTCGATAGAGTACCCCCAAGACTATAAATACGGAGTATTACAGTCTTCCCTCCTTAAAAGGAACTTCGTCCCCGAAGTTCAAACCACCACTAAACAAAGGTACTCCCATAAGCCTCCCGACTCGAAGGTCAAACAAAACACGACGTAAAACATGATACTAACCCCAACCTATCCCGACAATCATACCGACACAACATATAAAAGGTGTATATAGAACTCTTAAAAACTCTCGCGATCATCTCCTACCCCCCTAAAAGAAACAAGGTTACGTCCCCGTAACCATACATACCTGATCAAAAAGGAAAGGGTAACGCTCTTTCATGATATCCTCTGCCTCCCATGTAGCTTCCTCAGACTCGTGGTTAGACCAAAGGATCTTAAGCAGAACTGTCTCACCACTCCTGGTCTTTCTAACCTTTCGGTCTAGGATCTGCTTAGGTACCTCAAGATATGATAAAGACTCATCCAGCTCTAAGCTCTCTGCCTCCAATACATGTGACGGGTCACTCACATACTTCCGCAGCTGCGACACATGAAACACATTATGCACTCTCTCCAACGCAGCCGGTAAAGCCAAACGATAAGCCACTTCCCCAACTCGCTCTAAGATCTCATAAGGCCCTATAAACTTCTGACTCAGCTTGCCTTTCTTTCCAAACCTCATAACCCCACGCATAGGAGACACTTTCAGAAGAACCTTGTCCCCAACCTGAAACTCTATGTCCCGACGATGTAGATCTGCAGAACTCTTATGTCGATCCTGGGCTGCTCTCATCCGTTCTCTGATCATCTTAATCTGTTCCACCATCTCATGTACCATCTCTGGTCCTAAAACCACTGCCTCAGCACTATCGTCCCAACAGATCGGACTCCTACATCTCCTCCCATACAAAGCCTCAAACGGTGCCATACCAATACGGTGTGATAGGCACATGTTGTTGTAAGAAAACTCTATCAAGTCCAACCTCTGCTCCCCGCTACCACCAAAATCCATCACACAAGCTCGCAACATATCCTCAAGAGTCTTGATTGTTCTCTCGATCTGCCCGTCATTTGCGGGATGAAATCTTTGTACTCATCTTCAAAGGCTGTTCCCAACGATTCCTGCAACTCTTTCCAAAACCTTGATATAAACCTCGCATCTCTGTCAGACACTATGTCCTTAGGGACTCCATGTAACTTAAGCACGTTCTTTCGATAGGCCATAGCCAGTTGTGCCTTAGTCCATGTATCTTTCATTGGAACAAAGTGAGTGACTTGGTCGACGATCCACTATCACCCAAATCATATTGTTACCTTGTTGACTCTTTGGCAAACCCACAATGAAATCCATGGAAATGGATTCCCACTTCCACTCCGGCACCTCCAAAGACTGAACCTTACCTTGTGGTCTTCTCTGTTCCCCTTTAACTCTCGGCAAGTCAAACAACGGGACACAAACTCAGGTGTCTCTTTCTTCATCCCAGGCCACCAAAACGTTTTCTTCAAATCCTTGTAAAGCTTGTCTCCACCGGATGAACCGAATATGGTGTGCAATGCGCTTTGTCATGATTGTCTTTTTCAACTCCTCGTCATTAGGAACACACCACCTACCATCAAACCTCAAGCTACCATCTGTATGAATGGAAAACCTGACACTTTGTCCCTTTCTCTACTCCACTCTCCACTCCACTATCTTAGGATCCAAAGCACCTTATCTCGAATATCATCATAAAACTCCATGTGTACTGTCATATCACCCATAGCATCTCCTTTCTGCATCATATGAATCCCAAAGCTCGCTACCTCATCCCTCAGCCTCATCAAAGATAGAGCTGTACACAAGGAATGTACACTCTTTCTACTCAAAGCATCAGCAACAACATTGGCCTTCCCTTCATGGTAGATGATTTCCATGTCGTAATCACCAATCAGCTCCATCCACCTCCTCTGTCTCATGTTCAACTCCTTCTGCGTGAAGATGTACTTGAGACTCTTGTGATCAGAAAATACCTTAAAGATTGCTCCATAAAGGTAATGTCTCCAAATCTTGAGAGCAAACACCACTGCACCCAACTCCAGATCATGAGTAGGGTAGCTCTCCTCATAAGGCTTCAACTGCCTAGAAGCATAGGCAATCACTTTACCATTCTGCATCAACACACACCCCAACCCATTCTTCGAGGCATCTGTATAGACCTCGAAATTCTCGCTCCTTCAGACGTGCCAAGACAGGAGCTGTGGTCAAACGCTCCTTTAAGGTTTGGAACGCCGTCTCACAACTCTCATCCCAACGAAACCTGTTCTCTTTCCTCATCAACGCTGTCATCGGTCTAGCTATCTTGGAGAAATCTTTCACGAACCGTCTGTAGTATCCAGCTAAACCCAAGAAACTCCTCACCTCAGCAACATTCTTTGGTGCCTCCCACTTTGTCACTGCCTCAATCTTCGCCGGATCCACAGCTACCCCATCTTTAGAGATTACATGCCCCGAAAAGGCGACTTTCTCCAACCAGAACTCACACTTGGACAGCTTAGCATACAACTCATGATCCCTCAAAGTCTGCAACACGGTCCTCAGATGCTCCTCATGCTCCTCCTTAGTCTTAGAGTAGACCAAGATGTCATCGATAAACACTACTACAAACTGATCCAAGAACTGTCTGAAGATCCTATTCATCAAATCCATAAACACTGCCAGCGCATTAGACAACCCAAACGGCATCACCACATACTCATAATGGCCATACCTCGACGTGAAAGCTTGTCTTCGGTATGTCCACCTCTCTAATCTTCACCCGATGGTACCCCGACCTCAAATCAATCTTAGAAAAGACTGTTGCACCACTCAACTGATCAAACAGGTCATCTATCCTTGGCAAAGGATACTTGTTCTTTATCGTCACACGTTCGGCTCCGGTAATCTATGCACGACCTCAAACTCCCATCTTTCTTCTTCACGAAAAGAACTGGTGCTCCCCAAGGCGATACACTTGGTCTAATGTATCCCTTCTCTATCAAATCATCCAACTGTCTCCTAAGTTCCTCCATCTCCTTAGGACCCATACGACGGTACGGTGCCTTAGAGATTGGCCCCGAGTCCCGGCTTTAACTCAACGGTGAAATCTATCTCCCTCTTCGGTGGCAACCCCTAATCTCCTCGGAAAGACATCTGCAAACTCTCCCACCACCGTATCTCCTCAACTGCCGGGCTCTCTATCCGGTCATCTCTCACATGGCACGGGATCAAAGGACATCCCTTCCTCAGATACGACTTCAAAGTGACAGCTGCAATCAACTTAACTTTGGGTTTGACTAGAAACCCATGATAAGACACACTTACGCCCTTAGGACCTCTAAGGGACACTCTCTTTTGATGACAGTCTATCTTAGCCTTATACTTTCCTAACCAATCCATCCCAACTATCATCTCAAACCCATTAAAAGGAAACTCTAGCAAGTCTACAGGGAAATCGACTTGCCCAACTATCAAAGATACATCTCTAAACAACCTCCCACACGATACAGACTCACCTGAAGGTATGAAAACTTGCTCCCTAACAGACTCATACACTCTCAAACCCAACTGCTTTACATGACTCGAAGACACAAACGATCGAAGCCCCCGAATCAAACAAAACAAACGTAGGAATACCATTAACAAGGAATGTACCGGTGATAACGTGCGCATCCTCCTCACCTGCCTTCTTGTCCATCATGAACAACTTGCCATTGGTCTTCGCCCACCTCCCCGGACAAGATTAGGCGATGCGGTCGGCTTAGCACCCGACCCTTGATTGTTGTTGTTGTTCATCGGTGTCTTCGATAAAATTACCGCCGTTGCGGTTGCCTCCACTCTGGTAGCTCGACCTCCCGGTTTGGCCATGATCCACCCGTGGTCATTTGCTCGCAAAGCTGTGCGGGTCTCGAAAAGATCCCGGTGCGCTCGTGCACTCATGTCTCTTGTGGCCTACGCCACCACAACCAAAGCATCACTCCCCACTATTGCTCACACTCCCACGACCTCGCCCAAAGGAAGTTCCGGACTAAACCCGGACCCGAAGAAAATCCCTTAGATTGATTGTGGTTGCCTTTCTTGAAATTAGATTGGCCACCACCCTCGCTCTCAGACTTCCTCTTCTCTCCACCTGACCTCTCCCGAGCCATCTCCACCCCTAGTCTCTCGGGTCTCCCGGCCCTCTCATACGCTTCCTTCACATCGGTAAGGACTCCCACGGGTAACTTATCCATAATTTTCGTGGTTAGCCCTCTCTCAAACCTCAAAGCCGATTTTCCTCACTCAAACCCATATCCTCGGATATCTGGATTTCTCATTGAACCGCTGTAGTACTCGACCCACGGGACATCTCGGCCATCATCTTAAACTTGTCGAACTCCTCTCTCAACTTACTCCTCACATGTTCAGTACGAACTCCTTTCTCACGACCCTACGAAACTCCTCCCAAGGTATAGCGGGTAACCCCTGGTTGGTATATATCTCCTTGGCACTCACTTTCACTGAATCCCACCACTTGCCAGTGCCTCCCTCGGATAGAATGCGGCTGATCCACTCTCATCTCATCAGGACAGCGAACTAAATCTAGTATGTTCTCCATCTCCCTCAGCCAACTATCAAGATGGTTAGGCTCCTCAACTCCCTTGTACTCCTTCGGGTTAAACCTCGCAATATAGAGGCTGACTTTAGCATGGTCAACCTCCTTTTCCTTACTCTTATCCTTGTCCTCATTCACTCTCTTCAGGGTCTCAGTAAGGGCGTCCTGGTGTTCCAACATCTTAACGATGTCATCCGTAGTCATAAGCTCAGCTCTCGCGTACAAAGCATTTCTCTTGGGCGGCATCTTGAAGCTATATAAGAAAGGGATAAACATAAACACGCGTACTAACCTCAAAACACGAAAACGCGCTGCACAGAACCTACTCGATCGAGTATCCAAACCCACTCGATCGAGTAACGGGCTACTCGATCGAGTGCCCCCATGTACTCGATCGAGTACCCAAACTTCAGAACCAAACAGACCTTCTGATCTCTAACCCACTCGATCGAGTATCTAGGCTACTCGATCGAGTGACCCCCTACTCGATCGAGTACCCCTAGTTACTCGATCGAGTGCCCCAAAACTCGATTCTGGACTCAAAATCGCCAAAAACCTACTCGATCGAGTCAGCCTCACTCGATCAAGTACCACCAATACGTAAGAGCTACCCGCATATTACGTCGTATACTAACATGCTAACTTTATAAATCACATTATATCATAACAATCATGCTATTAATTGCCACGTTGTAAAACATTCCATCATGCTATTATTTCATCAACAATGTCTATACATATAACATTACTTTTCTTTCATCTCATCAACTTCCAATTCGAACATCCAACCATCAACACATTCCATCACATTGTTACGCAAGTTACTAAGCACACACATGACTCAACACACATTTCCCCCATGTGACCGGTTCAAAGTTGTAGGGCGATCCCCGCGACTTTAGGACGTCTCCCAAGCCTTTGCACTAGCTCCTACAACTTTTACCCCGGGTTCATTTTAATTGACTCCCTATGTTCATTAAGTTCATTGGTTACGGGTTTCGGGATCGTCGGCTCGATACCATTTGTAACACCCCATACTCCGAGTGCCTTACCGGGACCACTCAGGTATAAAGACATCACCATCTCGGTTGCCCGAGGTATGATAATCAAATAGACAAAACAGAAACAACATTTATTATAAGTAATTTAATGAATAAGTACAATCCTCGAAACCAAACTGAAAGTACAATACATTATCCCAAACTATCCGTTTCTCAATTTGAAATGTAAATAAATACTAAACTACAGCGGAAGACTCTATCGTCATGTCGTGGCCATCCCAGTATCCCATATCATCTCTATACTGTTCAATATCTGCTCACCATCCCCGAATGGATCACCGCAGGTTTTACAAAACAACACCGGGGTCAGTACTAATCACACAATCAATATAGATAACAACAATAAGACAAACAGACAGCTGAACACACACACACACACCACCAACTCCCATCATCTCAATACTGACTGTCCACTGGACCAGCCCTGCCAGTGGGGGACCGCAGCCGTTCCCACCTAAGCCCCGCTCATCGTACGAGCGATAACCCTGTCCATTAATGTGCACATCCCCTTTCGTGGCGGGTTCCACGAAGGGCGAAACTAGGGCGTGAGATCACTCCATAAGTGACCCCACTCACCTAGAAACGCATCTCGAGAGCCATAGAAACCAATCACAATCACAATCACAATCATCATATCAAACAACTAATTACAGCACATCACCAATATCCCATTATGGGACTAATACTGAGTAGGAAATCCTACCTGGAAAGCACAACACGCAGACGGTATCTACAGCTGTCTCAAAACGCCTCTTCTACGAATTCTCCTCCTAACATATAACACATAAAGACTACCAATTACTTACTATTCACAAAACCCCCAAATCCTAAATTAGGGTTTGACCAAACCTAGCAAAACATTATATAAATTATATTAAAAGCTTACCCTCGACGCAAGGAATCCAACGACACGAACTACGATACGAAACGACCGTCTGAACTCCGGAATTGTTAAGGATGCGATTAGGAAGATGACTGACTGCTTTCTCTCTTAAACAGGTTTTAGGTTTTGGTAAAAGTGAATTAAAACAACGACGATTATGTTTAAATACCCTAATCGCATAATTAACAAAACCCGCGAAAAACTCCCCGTAAACCGGACACTCGATCGAGTACCCAAGGTACTCGATCGAGTACCCCCCTACTCGATCGAGTGCCCCAGCTACTCGAGTGCCCAACAGGTCAGAAACTATTTTGCTTCGCCACCTACTCTTACTCGACAGAGTAAGGGCTACTCGATAGAGTACCCCCAAGACTATAAATACGGAGTATTACAGACCATGCCATATAGGCCTTCCATTGGCTTTCGACCTAGGATAGACTAAACATGATAATTAAAGACTCAAAATTTCATTTAAGCAATCCATCGAACATTTCATAGGCATGCGAGTAAGGGTTTACAAACAAGCTTTCATTTAGTTGAGACAAACTCATCACAAAAATGCATAAAGACTATCTAATAGCATAGGCACCAAGATGGATCAAATATGTCTAAGAAAGGCTCCAACTTTCATTTAAGCATCTCATTAAACACTTCTAAAACCATCAAATAGCATAATGCACCAAGATAAGTTAAACATGCTAACGAAAGACTCAAATTTTGTTCAAACATTTCATCGAGCACTTCATATGCACAAGAGTAAGACCAATTAATTACCCAACTCAAAAGGTTAACAACCCAAATTCACCTCCTTTAATCACCCAAGATCCCCCATGACCTTAGATAAGACTACTCACCCATGATTATAGAAGAGAAATTAACAACAAAAGACAATAGCATATGAACAATGACAAACAACATGGTGACTTGAACAAAGAGTAATTAACTAAGATGAGAAATGTAAACAAATGAAAATAAGTTGTCAATAAAAGAGAAATTGTACTAACAAAGGTGAATGTAACAAACTTGAATAATAATGGAAGATGAATTTTTTCTTGTCTTCCAATTACAACCCAGGCCAATGAACAATTGTAAACTACTGAGAAATGAAGAACTTGGATAAACAAAAGAACAATTGAACTAATAATTAAGTAAAGATTACAACTTGAGTAGAGGAAAATTAAAGAGGGTTCTAAAATATTGAGAGAAAAATCATCTAAGCTAATCTAAAAATGATAGTCTAATTCTCTTCTAGTGTAGTGTATGTTGTCTAATGTTTTGTAAGGTCTTATTTACTAGTTTAATAATAATAATAATAATAATAATAATAATAATAATAATAATAATAATAATAATAATAATAATAATAATAATAATAATAATAATAATAATAATAATAATAATAATAATAATAATAATAATAATAATATAAATAATAATAATAATAATCATAATATAAATAATAATCATATATATAAATAATAATAATAATAATAATAATAATAATAATAATATATAATAATAATAATAATAATAATAATAATAATAATAATAATAATAATAATAATAATAATAATAATAATAATAATAATAATAATAATAATAATAATAATAATAATAATAATAATAATAATAATAATAATAATAATAATAATAATAATAATAATAATAATAATAATAATAATAATAATAATAATAATAATAATAATAATAATAATAATAATAATAATAATAATAATAATAATAATAATAATAATAATAATAATAATAATAATAATAATAATAATAATAATAATAATAATAATAATAATAATAATAATAATAATAATAATAATAATAATAATAATAATAATAATAATAATAATAATAATAATAATAATAATAATAATAATAATAATAATAATAATAATAATAATAATAATAATAATAATAATAATAATAATAATAATAATAATAATAATAATAATAATAATAATAATAATAATAATAATAATAATAATAATAATAATAATAATAATAATAATAATAATAATAATAATAATAATAATAATAATAATAATAATAATAATAATAATAATAATAATAATAATAATAATAATAATAATAATAATAATAATAATAATAATTAATAATAATAATAATAATAATAATAATAATAATAATAATAATAATAATAATAATAATAATAATAATAATAATAATAATAATAATAATAATAATAATAATAATAATAATAATAATAATAATAATAATAATAATAATAATAATAATAATAATAATAATAATAATAATAATAATAATAATAATAATAATAATAATAATAATAATAATAATAATAATAATAATAATAATAATAATAATAATAATAATAATAATAATAATAATAATAATAATAATAATAATAATAATAATAATAATAATAATAATAATAATAATAATAATAATAATAATAATAATAATAATAATAATAATAATAATAATAATAATAGACCTCATCATAATCTAATCGATATATTACATAGACTTCCTAATTAAACCAACTTATAAAAAGGGAAATGGGAAGACACGAATGAAACAAAGCAATCACGCAGTCAGGGGGCCTCTACCGGTCAACCGGCGGCCGTCGAGGTCACCGGCAGCGAGCAGATCAAAGAAAGGGGAAGAATTAATGGATTGGTGGTGGGTGCCGGTTAGTCGGCTGCCGGTGAGACTGCATAGAGAACAAGCAGTTGATACGAGAATGTTGAGGTGGTGTTGTGTATCGGCGAGTCGGCTGCCGGTGGATATGCCGGCAGTGATCACTTCACATAAGGAGGAGAATAGGGTGTGTGGCTACCGGTAAGGGTAGTTGGCTGCCGACAAGCCGATAAAGACTCAAAGCTTCAAATAAACTCAGTTTCGAGCTCGAGTTCAATGATGGCGCCAATGGTGGCGGTGGCTGAATTGGTGGTGAATGATGAGTTGCTAGATGGCGGTGCGTCTGGTGGATGAAAGGGTGGGTGATGGTGGTTGTTAATGGGGATTTGCATGATGATGGTGGATGAAGACGATGAAGATGAAGGAGCAGGGGAGATGCGGATTCTGCTGGTGTCGGGTTTCTGGGTTGATTAAGTGTGAGTTGTAGCAGGTGGTGGTTTGAGATGGTGGTGAATGGAGGATGATCAAGGTGATGGTGCGCGTGAATGATGCAGGGGATGAAGATTGTTGACTTTGATGGTTAAAGGTCAAAGGTTGACCTTTATTTCCTCTCCTCTTTGACTTATAGCTTTGACTCGTCTCACTTCAATTTTCGCCTTGTTTTCCGTCTCACCTATATAATATTAATAAACTAATTATAATACTAATATTTTATAAAAAAATACAATTAATTATTAATTATAACTAAGACGACTAATTATTATAAATTAGTTAATAAATGAGCTTTTTAATTAATTAAGTACGGAAAATCGAGTCGGAATAAGGTATAAATGAGGGGTAAAATGCGACTAAAATTATACTTATCAGAAGGCGGGTGTTTAAGAGGCTTAAGTTGAGCAATGTCGAGGAGGGGAATACAGGTTGGCGAGGAGAGATCTGAGCGTTGGGGCGGTTACTTGTAGCGAGACGAGGCGAAGTTCGAAGATGAAAGTGGTTTGATTGATCGGGATTTCCGGTAGGGTGAGTGGTGGGGGTTGGGAGAAGGCCTTTAGTGGTGCCTCTGGGTGGAGGAGGAGTACGGTCAGGGGCTGGGAAAAAGTTTTACTCAGGTCTTGGCTCCCTCCCTTGGTTCCGTGGGCCTTATCGCTACCAAATTAGCAAAAACCCAAGTGAAGGCTGTTTATGCGTTTTATTCAATAAAAGAGCAAATATTGCGAATTAAGCACATGAAATGAGACCAAATCAAAGAAAATAGTGCGAAATACAAGGCTAATTATTAATAACGGAGTTATCAACCTTGAAGTAGATTTATGTGTACGAATTTGACAAAAGTTGCTTAAATTAAAATCTTAAACATTCTTACAAGAAATACGAGAGCAATAATAGAGAAATATGTGAGAAGGTGTTGAGGCAGTCGAGATGATTATGCCCTAATTAAAAGACGAGGTGGCGAAAGGCGTTTTTGGTTGTTCTTTGACGAAGGAGGGATTGGATAGACAAATAGAGTTGACCCGTGCTATTACTCCTCAAGATACTAAGTTATGGATGAGATTTTTTTGGAACTTTTTTATTTTATGATGGATTGGAAAACAAGTAAGTTTTACATGCTAGTAGCGTAACTCGCCATTACCAACAAAAAATGAAAGAATACTATAAAAAAAACTTTTGAGAGTTGTTGCGAGATGTTAGAAGTGAAATGCAATAATGTGGCTCTCGGATCCATGTACCACTCGGAGACCCATTGGTGAGGGACATAACTTAAAACTCTTGAGCAAGAGATATGAGCTTGTTGGGTTAAAACATCCAACACAAGGTTTTAATGAAAATATTACCTGTAATAATGTTACACATGTAATATTAGGGTGGTGTTAATTGTGTTAATGCATTTGCTTTATATTACGTGCATTTGCTTCAACATTTGGTGGAAACGAGTGAATTGCTTAATTCATTTGTGTATAACGTGAAATGACTTTATGATGTTAAAATCTAACGTCATTTCACATGGCTATATAAAGGATGGAATTCCTTTAGAAAACATATCTCACAACCAATATCAAACAAGGTGACTTAGCTTGTTAGAAATAGCAAGTCGGGTTTGAGGGTGAGAGGCAGTATAACGGGTGCTTTTATACAATAATTTAGGAGGTTACTCTAAGGGTAATAGTAGTTGCATTGACTAATAATACTGGAGGGCTAGAGGTTGTTATCTTATATTATTCTGGGTTTCGAATTTGTATTAATTCGGGTAGACTACGTTGTACTGGTATTATATTATTATAGTGGATTCTAGTCGATTTGGCTAGTGGGTTTTACTTCCTATTTGGAAGGTCTTGCCCTGGGTTTGATTCTAAAATATCGTCTCATCTTAATATTGCTTACATTTATTTACTTTTATGGTTTAATTGTCAATTGGTTAGTTCCGTTGCGCGCGGAAGATTGATGCTAATTTCCCAACAATGGCATCAGAGCCACTAGGCTCAGTCTGGTGGCTGGTTTAATTGGCAAGGATGTCAAATATAGGGTCTCAATTTGCAGTACCAAAATTTGATGGTAAAAGTAGTTTCACCCTTTGGCAGAGAAGAATGAAGGATTTCTCGGTACATCTTGGCTTGGTTAGAGACTTGAAAGGAGATGATGGTCAGGCGGAGAAGATGAGTGATGACAACTGGGAAGAGGATTGAACCAAGTGTGCAAGTACTATTAGGTTGTGCATCTCAGATTCAGTCACCAATTGTGTTCTTGATCACGACTCTCCATCGGTGATATGGGAAAAGTTGGAGAAACTCTACATGGCGAAGAGTTTGACCAACAAGTTGCTTTTGAAGCGACGATTATATTGGTTGAGGATGGACGAGGATGAAAATTTAATTGGACATGTGAATTTGTTCAATGGACTGTTAGACGAGTTGAAAAAGATGGAAGTAAGCTTGAGGAGGAAGATAAGGCGTTATTACTCCTCAATTCTCTCCCGGACACATGTGAGACTTATGTGGATACTATTCTGTGTGGGAAAGACACCATCACGATGGAGCAAGCACAAACAGCTTTATTGTCCTTTGATGCGAGGAAGAAGGCCAGGACAAGGCTGGGATACGGAGAGACAATGCGGGTACAGTTGCATGCAGTTGTTCGGGATATGAGAGGTCGATCATTTAATAGGGAGGATGGATCGAAGCATGGCAGGTCTCGGTCAAGGAACGCTTCTAGGAATAATGATGTGAAGTGTTTCAAGTATGGTGACCTTGGGCATATTAGGTGGTTTTGTCCTAAGAAATGGGGGGATGTCCGCGGATGAAGAAAATAAGGGCGACACCAACTTGGTTGCCGGTGAAGGAAGTAGTGGTTGTTTCCTTACCGATGATAGTGACATATTTTCGGTCACGGATGTGAACGACGTGTCTTCCAAGGAAGAATGGATATTAGATTCTAGTTGTGTCAACCACATTTGCACCTGGAAGCATAGTTTTGATGAGCTCCAAGAAAGCGTGTCTAGGAAATTGAGTTTGGTGGATAACTCAATAGTTGATGTCATGGGTGTTGGAGTGGTGAAAATCAAAATGTCAAATGGGGTGATGCATAGTTTGGACAAGGTTGTTTATGTTCCAAAGTTGTGTTATAATTTAATTTCACTTAGTCAGCTTGACTCCGAAGGTTATGGGTATAAAACTCATGGGGGAGTAATGAAAGTGACTAAGGGTTCTATGGTCCTCATGAAGGGGGACCTACGTTGTGGTTTATACCGTATGGATCGATATGCAATGAAAACCTCACGGGATAGCTGGAAACGGAAAAGTCGTGCACGTGTTTCGTTCGCAGAAGAAGTGACGAAGGTAGAACTTTTTTCAGGTTACAGACGAGCCAAAGGTAAAATTCCTGCTGGTAGAAACGTGGAGAGAAAGAGGTTTCTCCCCGAAGTGAAGTAATGTCATTGACTGGGTTTAGGCTGTACACGGTGCATTAGCCGTGATAGTGAGTTAGGGTGAGGAACGGATACTAACTCGGGTGTGCAGTTGCTATATGATTTATTTGCACCAATTTCCCTTCTTCTTTCATGCATTCCGACTCCTATCGAGTTGGTTTTGTGCGCCTTGCCTTGCATTTTGTGCCCGATATCCGCATCTATGATTTTGTGCCCCTCTTACAGGATTTGAGACGTTTATAGAGGAATCGGGGCAAGAGAGGAGGTTCGATGATCAAGCATGAAGAAGAGAAGGGTGAAATGTTGAAGGAGTGTCCTCTGCCGGCAGACCGGCAGCCGGTCCACCTGCAGGGAACACTACCTGGTGAGAAGAAAGGAGGAAAGCTGAGAAAGAGTTCTTTGCCAGAAGGCCAGCAGCCGGCCCACCGGCAGGGAACACACGCCCATAGTTAGCCAAAACTTGAGTAAGTTTTGAAGCAAGGCTTCCGAGAGCTCGCTGCCGATTGAGGTAGCCGGCAGTCGATCAACAGGCGCACGCTTCCCCTATTGAAGAAATGAAGAGAAAATCCAAGAAGGAGAAATCTCTGCCGGCAGGCCGGCAGCCGGCAGAGAAATCCCCAGGTCTAGTTTTTGCCAGATTTTGAAGGTGAAGCTGCCGGTTGGTATAGCCGGCAGCCAGTGTGCCGGTACAGGACATCAGCTGCAAGATTTGGGCTTTATTTCCTCATTTCCTCTAGTCCAATGAAATAGTATAAATACCCCCTCCCTAATCAATTGTAAATACAACCCTAGATCTAAAAATCACTTCCTTAATTTTATGCAAACCTTTAATCAAAACCTTAATCTTTTCTTAATCAATTATTAATTACTCTTATTACTAGTTTAGAATTGGTATTAGTGAATTGTTTACATTTAGTTATTGGGTTGTATTTTGGAGATATTGAAGAATTTCTTCCTTAATTCAATCAAAGTATCAATATTTCCTTATTGTTGGTATAATTCTCATCCTATTTACTTTGTTTAAATCAATAGTTTACATTTCAATTCGTTGTTTTCATTGTTATAATTTACACCATGCTTTCCATTGTGTTTAGTTGTCTTTCTCAAATTGTTTGCATTTACTCTTTGATTATGTGTGAGTAGTGACCCCCTAGGGTTTAGGGGGATTCTAATTGGGATTAGAATGAAATGATTGGGTGATGAATATGTGGGTTGTGGGTAAATTTTTTAATCCTCCTATACATGCATATAAGGTGTTTGATGAATTGCATGAGTGAAAGTTCATGTCTTTCTTCACTATTTGCTTAAGTCCTTTGTCTATAAAAGTTTATGGGGGATGTTGATAGCATGATTAGGAGAGGATTTTATGTTTGATGATAGTTAGGTGTCATCCTTAGGAAGGCCAAGACTTTGTGCAAATTTCCTAGATTAAGCCTTACCCTTGACCCCCTCATTCACCCATGTTCACTTTCGCCCACTTAGATGAACCCGAAGACCCTAGACTTTATATTGATTGTTCACACCTCTTGCTAATTATTCATTTTAGTTTATTATTAGTTTAGAATCAATCTTTCTTGCTTTCCGACTAGACTAGACTTGCTTTAAACCGAATATACACCCCTCCATCCTCGTGGTTCGACCCCGATTAATACTACTTTTAATTGGGTTTATAAATTGTTTTTGATTGGAAAAAGACAAAAAATCTCTATATCAAATGGCGCCATTTCCGGGGATGGTGTTAGGTTATATTTAGTTTATTAAGAGTCTTAGCTTTAGTTTTAGCTCAATTGTTTGTTTCCTTGAGTAGTTGTGTGTTCCCGTGTAAAGTGCGTGATTTTTGTCTTTCCCTAGTGTGTAAGAACACTAGGAGACTAACGGTTCACCGAGTTGTATGCCTAGAAGAAATCACCAAGCCTTGCTTTTCAACTCCGACCTCGAGAGGCTCCTCCGGACCTTAAGGAATAGGACCCTATGCTAGCAAGAGTTCGCAATTCTCCTTCAACAACTTTTGACCAACTAACTTCACTCACCCATCGCACTATTGAAACACTAACCCTTCTCCAACCAACCAACAGAATTGAGACCCCTATATAAAATCCCTTTCACAATTTTCCACTCCCAAGTCCACCTCAATCACCACCCCCTCAAATACCAAACCCACCACCACCAATGGCTCTACGAGATCACAATCGCCCCAACCACAATGATTCTTGCAATCCAATTAATTTTGGCACCTTGGCTCCTAACAACTTCGAGATGCACCCCGCCCAAGTGGGGTTGATTGAGAAATATTTGTTCGGGGGACACATTGAAGAAGATGCTCACGCTCACCTACGAAAATTCAAGAGGAAGGTTTCTATGATGAAGAAGAACGGAGTATCCGAAGATACTTTGAGGATGATGTTCTTCCCATTCTCCTTAATGGGAAAGGCGGACCGGTGGTTGAATATCCACCCTCCGGACACATTCACAACATGGGACGCTTTAGCCAAGGCTTTCATGGCCAAGTAATATCCCTCATCAAAGACCGCCATGCTATGAAATGAGATTCACACCTTTCAACAAGAGGATAAAGAGTCTTTGGGTGAGACGTGGGATAGGTATCAAGACCCCATTGCTAGTTGCCCTCACCACGGGATTCCCGAGTGGTATGTCACCCAAACCTTCTTCCAAACGTTTTTGCCAAGAACTAAGGAAATTGTGAATGCCTCCGCGGGAGGGGGATTCGACCATTTGAAGGATGAGGAGGGTGTTGGAATATGTGTCCTCCGACAATAATGCGATCACGACTGTTGATCATGATGATCACATGTTTAAATCTCATTATATAGAATACAATTGGGAAGTAATTTTGTTACTGTCAACTGGTCAACATATATCGTTAATGATGGGTGACTAGAGTTTGACGTTACTGTCGTGTGACGGTGGTGATCAGTTGACCCCCTAGGTCATACCTAAAGGGCAACACTCTTAATTGATTATTTAATTAATCGTATAACGTTGCGAGTTAATTAAATTACTTGAAAATTGACGGACGATTTTGGAAGTAAAATTTACGTATCAAATTGAAATGTGATTAAATGAGATACGGTCTGAGTAATTAAATTGTATAATTACTCGGATGAAATAAATTGTTTAATGTAACAATTAAATTTGAATGAATTGTTATAAATACAATTTGTTGTGATTTATAAATGGTAAAATATTTTGGCACAAGTAATTATGAAATTACTAAGTCGATTTTGTATGTGACGTATTTTTATTAATACGTTGATTTTTAATATGTTAAAAATTACATAACAAATTTATGTTACATGTGACATGTTACATATTGAGAAATTGACAAAAATAATATGGACTCCATATTATGATTAGACCGAAATTAGTGGGGTATTAGGTTAATGTTGTGTTGATTAATTTATTAAGTAAACATAATGATTACCTAATGGTCTAGCCATGCAAGCCTATGAACATTATTAAGAGCAACAATTTCATGCATTGGCTCACCCAAAAAGCCCCCCTCCACCCGGTTTTTGATGACAAAAACCATCATTGGTTTTTCATCTAATTTTACCTAATATTACACTAAAATGTGTTAGTGAATTCATTCATTCACATCATCCAAAATTAGTATTTTTAGAGAGATAAAAAGCTCTCTACTTCTCCCTCCTAAAACCGAAAATATTCAAGTGTTAAATAATATTTTTGGATCAATTTTCTTCTTGATTAATATTATACTAGTATTTGTAATATTAATTAAATTAAGAGAAAGCCTTGGGTATAAAGCTTAGGGAGAGATCTTATACTTAGATCTTGTTCATCCATAAGGGAAAGCTCAAGATCAAAAGAGAAAGGTGATCTCTTTTGTGCCCTAATAACCGAAAATCACCAATGTAAGGACATGATTTCTCCTCTATTTTATTATTGTTTGCATGCATAAAATCCGTTTTAATTTTATGACAAATTTATTTAGACATATATGAGTATGTTAGTATGTATATGAATCTACATTTCCTTCAATCGGTATCAAGAGCCACGGTTGTTTGCATGCAAATTGGTTAAAAGTTTTTCCGAGTTATAAAAATAACAAATAAAACTTGTAAAATTTGTGTTATTATGATATATCACGAAATTATTACATGCATGTTAATATTTCTGGTCCTAAAATGTTTTAGGATATTTTGGTTATTTTTCGGATTTTTATTGTTCATAATTTACAATAATGGCATTTAAATGTGAATTTATGAGTAAAAATGTCATTTTTGGTCTAAAATTAGCTATACTTCGAATTTTCACTTGGTTTTTGGATATGTTGTCATATATATTATTTTGAGATAACCTGTAAATTTTCATAATTTTTGGACTTGTTATGCTCGAAAAATGAATTTCTCATTATTAAATTCGGATTTAAGTGAAAAATAGGTTAATATGAGTTAAATTTTGAATCTGGTCATAGAAAATTAATATGTTGTCACATGCAATTTTACAAGATGTGTGTAAAATAATTGGCTATAAAGAAGTCTTTTTGCATGATTTATGAATTTTTGAAGAAAAATAGCATAAATAATGACATTATTAGTGAAAATTAAATAAAACATAATCTATGACTTAGGAAAAACGTGTAATGTTGCATTTTATTATCTTTTTCAGATCTAAAATTGAAAAGTTAATGAAAATAATTTTTCCATGTTTTTATGATTATTTTATTAAAAATCGATAAACCGCAACATTGTTTTTCCGGAAAAATTTTGAAATTTTTAACCTAAGTTTTTGAACATTATGAGTGTCATGGAATTTTTCCATAATGTTCATGAGTTTAAATTTCAAATTTTGAATTTATTTGAAATTTTGTGATTTATTTGAAGTTTAATAGCTTATTTTGTAATTTTTTAGTCCATTTATGAACAATTTTATGAAATATGGGTTAATTATGGTCAAATTATTAGTAAAGACTATATTTTGAGTCCTAAGAGGTTAGGGTAATTAACTTATGCATAAATATGAGTTTTTGCATTTTTGTGATTATAAAATGTTGAAATCACGCAAATCCGTAAAAACCGAGTAATATACGATATTGGCTATTTAAAGGCGATTTAGCATAAAAATTGAGCATGTTCATACATATTATAATGCTGCATTTTCTTTATGATTGTCATAATTTTAATTTATGTAATTTTTGAATTATGTAATTTTACTTAGTATGGCCTTAGATTTTAATTGGTATTTCCCGAAATGTATGGGAATATCGATTCGGTTGTAATTTTTATTGTGATCTCGTATCACCGTTTTGTAATTTAATAGATTTATTTTATTTTAGTTACAAATGTATAATAGGAAATTATGTAATTTGTTACGTAATTTTATTCATTCCGGAGTTCCCAAAGACGGATTTCTTCAAGAATGGCGATACATAAAGACGGTGTTACCTCGAGATGCGTGCCACAACCGAAGTTCAAGGGACCAATGGAGTTGGTTTCCGAATATGTAATAGTTAAATAGTTTTTCTATTTTAGGAAAGGCCATACTAGGATTTTTATCTTTATGCTTGCATTTTATTTTATGTCACATGCATCGCTAAATCGCCATAACTAAAACATGCATCCTTATTTTATCGAGTTTATCGACCGTGTCAATTCAAATTATCGTAGTTCACCGCTTTAGTTCACTTAAAACGTGATAGATAATAAATTGACATGACCTCTCGCTAAAACAATTAATTGAGACATAGCCTTACCAAATAGTAGAAACCATGAAAACCTATTTCGCGAGGGAGTGCACTCGGCTACCCCGGGGTACAAACCTTGTTACGTAGGGGAAGTGGGTGATAAATGTCTAATCCACCGAATTCATGTTGATGAGGGTTTCATCGGCTATCCCGTGCCTAAGTTAATGTGGGTTTGGATAATGGACACATTTATTCGAAATTTGGATTGAACTCAACAAAAGTAATCGATAAGGGTTTCATCGGCTACCCCGTGCCCTTGTTGATGTGTTTTGGGCTATAGATAAATATTAGAGTAATTTTATCGACCAAGAGTTATAAAAGTAGAATCGATTAAAAGTTAATCCACCGAGTTATATTGATAAAGGTTTCATCGGCTACCCCGTGCCTAAGTCGATATGAATTTGGGTCTTGGAATCATTTATTTAGTTGGGTAGAGGTCACTACAAAAATGCCTAAAACTTGTTTAAATCATACTTTTTTACGAGTATTATTAAAACGACATTTGTTTTACTCCTTATATTTTGTTTTGTAGACCACTTCTTTTTCATAACAAATGGCAACATCAACACCAACTCCTAATGCTACACCACTCGCTAGTTCATCTTGGCTCCGATCCTTTATGGATCGATGTAAACTTGAAAAGAATGGGTCAAATTTCTCCGAATGGGATGCCCAACTCAAATTAGCCGCCGAAGGTGACGACAAGCTTCGTTACCTTACCGAGGCCTCTCCACCCGAACCCTCCACTAGGTCCACCGCGGCCACTAGGGAAGCCTATGAGACTTACCAAAAGGAGTCCGCCGCAATGAAAAATGTCTTGATATTTGCGATGGAGGCGGACCTCCAAAGGAGAGCCTTCAAAATGGGCAATGCTAATGAGATTTACTCCAAACTTGTGACCATGTTTTCACAAACTCCGCGGATCGTCCAATATGAGGCGGCCGCGGCATTCTTTGATCTCGACTTCAAAGAGGGCCAAAAGGTTAGCCCTCATGTGCTCAAACTCATGGAGCTTGTCGAGACCTTGAAAATTCAAAAGGTTGAAATCCCCAAAGAACTCATCGTAGATAGGATTCTACACTCCTTGTCCAAAGTCAAGGCATATGTGCAATTCCGGGTGAATTTCAACATGCAAGACAAGGATGTGTCTCTTGAGGAGTTGCACAAGTTACTTGTGCAAGCCGAGAGGGACATGGGGTTAAATGTGAACCCTCCCAAGGATGTGCTTAACATAAGCACAAAGAGTAAGGGGAAGTTCAAGAAGAGTGGAAGAAAGGGTAAAAAGCAAGCTCCCACATTCACCAAAGCTAAGTCTTGTGAAGCTAGCACCTCCAAAGTCAAGAAGGGTCCTCTTGATAAATGCCATTATTGTAATGGCATGGGACATTGGAAAAGAAATTGTTCCAAATACCTTGGTGATATCAAAGCTGGAAAGATCACTCCAGTAGGTAAATGACTAACCTTCTTTTATGTTTCTAATTCAACTATGGTATTATGATGCAAAGTTGTGATAATGTATCTTCCCTTTTTATTGTAAATAGGGCCTCCACCAAGCAAAGACAAGGGAAAAGAAAAACAAGCATGAGAAACCATGGAGAAGCTAAGGATAGCTTTTATGGAGCTTTGTTTTTCATTGTCTTATTTTAAGTAATGTTTTGGATTTTTAGAACTTTAAGTTTCCATGTTTGACATGGAAAGGTATTTTGGATAATGGGTTGTATTTTGGATGATGGTGACTTGGTTTGCAACCCAAGTCACCCGTTTTATCATTTATCCTTTTAATGTTCTAAAATTCATCTTTAAATGCTTGCGTTTTGAAACATAAGATCATTCACTTAAATTGATCTAATAGACAAATATAATGACGGGTTTCATTGTATGTCCACATGCTTAAGGCATGTGTATGATCATTTATAAAGTGATTTTGAGTCTATGAACTCTCTTAAAGGAATGTCAATCACCAAGAACACATGTGAATATAACAATTAGTCAACCTATGAGGCAGTTCTCCTTAATACTTCAACATCATTAATTTGTGTCTCATATACTATCTTTGAATGTTTAGTGTATTTATTCTAAAGATAGAGTGGGAGAAAAATGAAGACACAACACACAAGGCAAGATAAAATTGTGTACTTGTGTAAATGAAGATCTATGCAAGAGAAAATGATTTGAATGAAGGTATATCTATTTACATAGTATCCCGAATAGATGAGATCTATCGTCTCAAGTTAATTCTATATGACTAAAGAGACCAAGTGTAGTAAACATAAGAGTATATTCTCAAGATAACTACACGAGGAGACCAAAAGAAAGTTTTGGAAGAAAATGACTAATGTAAAGTTTAAACAAGTTTTTGACTAAGTTTATGAAGCATTTGACCAATAGTTTCAAACCTTGAGATTTACTTAAAAGCCTAAATGAATCATAGTAACATACTAGTTATGATCGAGTTGCAAGGATTAATATACCGATATCTTCAATGGCCAAAGTTTTAACCACGCAGATGTCATGCTTAACCTCACTATGAAATGGTTAAACCTCCTTCCAAAAGGGTATTTGCGAAGGATGTATTCTAAATATTGTTTATATTTGAAAATGACATTACTACACATCATTATGACATGAGTATGTTGGAGATTTAAAATCTCTTTCCGTAAGGTTAAGATGAGACCACTTCCAAATAAGTATTTTGAAAGGATATGATGGGAACATATATGGTTTTATCCTAATAACTTGGCAATGCGATTTATATTTCAATTCTTGAATAAATTTCGATTGAGAAGTCAATCTCGAAATGTGTAGAATTGAGTGGGAGTCAGGAAATTCTCATGTGAAGACATGGAATTTAGTGGGAGCTATCATCCTTTGAATGTTTACAACTCATCACTCATTAAAGAATGACGAGCTAATACCTTCTTTCATAAAGAAGCCTTTGAGTTTTCAATTCTGGATGAAAATGGACTATGATGAATCAAATTACATCAGGGATGTTGGATTAGTATAAAGAGATACACATCACATCAACATACACATAGGTTATTCATATGAATGAAAATGGAATTACCATTAGCAGTTATGGTGGTCCATAGAACCCACGAACGGTTGATCTCATGATTATTAGTAACTAATGTTTCCGCCATTAGAATAATCATGTACATGTCCAATTATGAATCATATGCATAAGAGCATGATGATTAATTGGTGAGCCATAATGGAAACGTCATGAATTCTCAAGAAGAATCCGATGAGCGATTTCGGTGTTTAACGGAATACTCCATTATGTGATAAGAGGTTGCACATATTGTAGAAAATCCAAGCACATATGAGGATTTATGAGAATCCCAAATCTTTCAAGTCTAGAAAGAGAAATAAGAAGTTTTGGAAAGATCCTTGGTTGAATAAGAAGTTATTCAAAGATAATCTTTCCTAGTTAAGCTAGGACTTGTGAGAAGTACTAAGCTAAAAATCTTGTCAATTGTTACAAGATTCTACAAAACATATACCTAGTGCATTATGTGTGAATGCGGTACTTGATCAGTACAAGTTATATCATTCATCACAAATTTAGTCGTTATGTGATAGTCGATAAGGAAGTTCTTTCAAGTTAAAGAACCGAAACCAAGGTCGGGAACCTTGATGTGTACTTGGTAAGATTCATGCTATGAGAGAGAGAACATGAATGTGAAGGAGATTGCAAGTGTAAGAAGTTTGAACACATGGACACATGGGATGTTAAACTTCTATTGCAGTCAATGAGTGTTTACACTTATGATATGCATCACAAGGTTGTAATATGATATTGACTACCCGAGTGTGATGTCGACATTTGTCGTTTGAGTTATTATTAACTCACCTTATACATTGTTATATCCAAACGGGTTGTAGAGACAATTGAACCCCGTTAAAGTGAACATGGATTAACATTGTTTTTGCCCATAGTTACTTATATGAGGTGACGTCTCGAAGTGACTAGAGTGTGATGCGATTGATGGCAAGTTCAAGTGCCATAGAGTCATGTGAGATGACTAGTCGATCACATAGGCAGACTGTTAGGAACATTTTGTCGGGCCTAATGACCGCTTATAGAGTTCTGGCAAATTTATATAGCCTGGTCGTGGCGAGAGCTACTATAGTATTCAAATGAGTCGATTCTTTTGACTAAAGACTATTCTCCTAAGATGGCACAGTTTTAGATTAACTTTGATTTGTGTTACTACGACCTTCGTAAATGGGGTCAAATGGGCATATTTTGGGTTATGATGGCAGTGGCTAGTCGAAGGGAATGAGTGCGATAGGAATTGTCCACCCCTAGTCGGGGTTATAACAATATCTCGGGGCCACTCGAGGAGTAATGAATCGGAAATGCGTGGCCACGCTCGGAAGGTATCCGAGTGGATAAATCCGGTCAATCACTTATTCTCTAGATCGAGGAAACCACTCTCGATATGATCACTTGCAAGTACGACCTGAAAGACACCTTGCATTGAGTGAGAGATAGTAATAGGACAAGAGAATTGGTGACGCACACTTGTCGAGGACAAGTGGGAGATTGTTGGAATATGTGTCCTCCGACAATAATGCGATCACGACTGTTGATCATGATGATCACATGTTTAAATCTCATTATATAGAATACAATTGGGAAGTAATTTTGTTACTGTCAACTGGTCAACATATATCGGTAATGATTGGCTGACTAGAGTTTGACGTTACCTTGTCGTGTGATGCGGTGGTGATCGAGTTGACCCCTAGGTCATACCTAAAGGGCAACACTCTTAATTGATTATTTAATTAATCGTATAACGTTGCGAGTTAATTAAATTACTTGAAAATTGACGGACGATTTTGGAAGTAAAATTTACGTATCAAATTGAAATGTGATTAAATGAGATACGGTCTGAGTAATTAAATTGTATAATTACTCGGATGAAATAAATTGTTTAATGTAACAATTAAATTTGAATGAATTGTTATAAATACAATTTGTTGTGATTTATAAATGGTAAAATATTTTGGCACAAGTAATTATGAAATTACTAAGTCGATTTTGTATGTGACGTATTTTTATTAATACGTTGATTTTTAATATGTTAAAAATTACATAACAAATTTATGTTACATGTGACATGTTACATATTGAGAAATTGACAAAAATAATATGGACTCCATATTATGATTAGACCGAAATTAGTGGGGTATTAGGTTAATGTTGTGTTGATTAATTTATTAAGTAAACATAATGATTACCTAATGGTCTAGCCATGCAAGCCTATGAACATTGTTAAGAGCAACAATTTCATGCATTGGCTCACCCAAAAAGCCCCCCTCCACCCGGTTTTTGATGACAAAAACCATCATTGGTTTTTCATCTAATTTTACCTAATATTACACTAAAATGTGTTAGTGAATTCATTCATTCACATCATCCAAAATTAGTATTTTTAGAGAGATAAAAAGCTCTCTACTTCTCCCTCCTAAAACCGAAAATATTCAAGTGTTAAATAATATTTTTGGATCAATTTTCTTCTTGATTAATATTATACTAGTATTTGTAATATTAATTAAATTAAGAGAAAGCCTTGGGTATAAAGCTTAGGGAGAGATCTTATACTTAGATCTTGTTCATCCATAAGGGAAAGCTCAAGATCAAAAGAGAAAGGTGATCTCTTTTGTGCCCTAATAACCGAAAATCACCAATGTAAGGACATGATTTCTCCTCTATTTTATTATTGTTTGCATGCATAAAATCCGTTTTAATTTTATGACAAATTTATTTAGACATATATGAGTATGTTAGTATGTATATGAATCTACATTTCCTTCAGAGGGGACGGCGTTGATCAAGAAAATGGTGGACTCGGAGACCAACTATGGATCTAGAGGAAATATGCTTAGGAGGAATGGCAAATATCCCAAGGATAACTCCTCTAGTTCAAATGCCGAGACGAACGCTAAGCTTGATCTTCTCACCAAGCAACTCGAGAAGTTACAAAGGAACCAAGTTCATCAAGCCGCCACATCACATGGTCCACCCATGGAGGAGGTAGTTCAAGTTTTTCCTTGTGAGCTTTGTGGGGGAAACGGCCACACTTTTGACATGTGTGCCAACAACTACAATGGGGGGTATGAGGAGAATGTTTAAGATGTTAATGCCTTTCAAAGCTACAACAACAATACAAGACCACCCTACAACAATCCCAATGTCTACAACCCAAACACCAACTTCTACCATCCGGGTTTAAAGAACCACCCTAATTTTAGCTACAAGAGTACCAATGTTCAAAACCCACAACACCTTCAACCCCAAGCCCAAAATAATCCACCCGGATTTTCTCAACCAAGGGGTGGATACTCAAACCAAAGAAATAACCCCGGAAATCAAAACCAATGGCCCACCAACAATCAAAACCAAAACTATGGGAACCCACTTCAAGGTTACCAAGATTTTGGAGGCAATCAAAACAACCAGGGGTTCTATCAAGGGAAACAAGTGAATCAAGCTAATCAAGGATTTGGGCAAGGGTATGCTCAAGGGTTTCAAGATCAAGGTCAAGGACAAAACTTCAACAACAATGGCCCTAGAGGGAATTATCACGGGGGACAAGGTCCCAACACTCGGAATGACTATGGGTTTCCTTTACCCCTCGCCAACCAACCTTATCAAGAACCCCAAGGCGACCCCTCTCAAAATGAACTTATGAGGTTAGTAAAGAACATACAAATGCAACATAGCCAAGACATGGCTAATTTCATCAAGGCTACTCAACAAGAAAATGCTAATCAACGACTTGCCCATCAAAAGAAAATGAGGGAGTTGGAGGCACGATTGGCTTCTCATGCAAGATTGTTTACCCTCATAAGCCACCCGATGGTTTGTTAGCTCAAGGGCAAAGCTCCAAGGATGCCTCAACTAGCCACCAAGCTCATGCGGTGGTTTTGAGAAGTGGTATAGAGCTTGAAGACCCCTATAAGCATCTTGGGATAGAAGTCGATGCGGATCCCAAGAGAAAGCGGACGGACATGAATGGTGGAAGGGAAAGCCCACCGATGACACCATCGGCTAGGATGAGTGAAGCTAATAAAGGAAAGAAGACATGTGGAGAACCGTCAAGTGAGAAAGCACAAGTGGAAAGGGATGTTGACAGTTTGGTTGAGGATTTGCCTTATGAAGAAGGAAGAGGTGAAGATGCTACCGAGGAAGTCCTTCTAAAACCTACTACTAAGGTAACAAAGAATGTGAATCCCCCAAAGGTATCTCCCAATTCTCAACTTGTTTCTCATATTCCATACCCCTCAAGATCCATAAAGAGTAGGGAAAACTTCAAATATGCCAAGTTTTGTGACATGCTTGAGAAACTTGAAGTAACCCTACCCTTTACGGAAGTGATTTTGAACATGCCAACTTACTCAAAATTTTTGAAAGATATCTTGACTAAGAAAAGGGTCTTGGGTGACCAAGAGATAGTGGCAATGGAAGAGGCATGTAGTGCTCATATCCTTAACAAGATGCCCACTAAACTTGGTGACCCAGGAAGCTTTTCCCATGTATAGTTGGTAGTGTTCCTATAATAAAGAGCTCTTTGTGACTTGGGAGCAAGTGTGAGTGTAATTCCTTTAAAAGTAGCAAAGAAAATTGGCATTCATAGCCTTGCTCCTACTACAATGACTTTCCAATTGGCGGATAGATCCGTCAAGCGCCCTTGGGGGTGCTTGAAGATGTACCCGTCAACATTGGAAAGCTTTTGATCCCGGCCGATTTTGTTATCCTTGACATCCCGGAGGATAGCCATACCCCCATCATCCTAGGTAGGCCATTTTTTGCTACCGGAGGAGTGCTTATTGATGTGAGGAATGGGCGGCTAACCTTCCGGATTGAGGGCAACAATGTCGAGTTTAACCTCCCACATTTGACGAAATGACCCAAAGTTGAAAGGTTAAGCACTATTGAAGTGATTGATGAGGTAGTTCAGGAAGTAATCCGAGAAGAGGCGGAGATGGAAGAGGTTTTTCAAATCTCCCTACATGATGAAGCAATGAAAGAAGATCATGATGTAGATGACGAGCTTTTGAAGAAGGTGGAGGGCTTTCTCCCTCCAAAGGTAAAACTCAAGCCTTTACCTCCCTCGCTCAAGTATGATTTCCTTGATGAGGGGGAGGCTTACCCGGTGATCATAAATGCTAACCTTAGTGAGTCACAAGAAATGAAACTTTTGAAAATTTTGAGAACTCACAAAGGCTCACTCGGGTATAGCATAGATGACATAAAGGGGCTAAGTTCAAGTCTGTGTATGCATAGAATCATTCTAGAGGAGGGGAGCAAGCCCAAGGTAGATGGTCTTAGGAGGATAAATCCTAAAATGGTCGAGGTCGTTAAAAATAAAGTTTTGAAATTACTTGAGACCAGTATTATCTATCAAATAACGGATAGCAAGTGAGTGAGTCTGGTTCACGTGGTACCCAAGAAGGGAGGGGTTACCATGGTTGAGCAAGAAGACGGGAATCACCTACCCACTAGGCCGGTTACGGGATGATGAATGTGTATCGACTATAGGAAACTTAATGCCTCCACCCTTAAAGACCATTTCCCGATCCCCTTTATAGACCAAATGCTCGAGAGGCGTGCGGGACATGTGTATTATTGCTTCCTCGATGGTTACTCCGGGTTCTTCAAAATACCAATTCACCCGGAGGACCAAGAGAAAACGACTTTTACATGTCCCATAGGAGTCTATGCATATCGTAGAATGCCATTCGGGTTGTGCAATGCACCCGACACCTTTCAAAGGTGCATGATGGCCATCTTTTCGGACTTTCTTGAGAAAATCATGAAAGTCTTCATGGACGACTTTAGTGTCCATGGAGACTCCTTTGATCATGGTCTAGTCAATTTGACTAATGTGTTGAAGAGATGTGAGGAGCACAACCATGTCCTAAATTGGGAAAAATGCCATTTCATGGTAGAGGAGGGGGTTGTACTCGGTCACGTTATCTCTAGAATGGGTATTGAAGTCGATGGTGCTAAGGTTGCCATGATAGAAAACTTGTCACCTCCTTCCAATCTGAAGGGAGTGAGGAGTTTTCTAGGCCACGCTGGATTTTATAGGCGTTTCATTAAGGACTTTTCAAAAATAGCAAAGCCATTGACTTCATTACTCCTCAAGGATGTGCCTTTTGTATTTGATGAACCTTGTCTTGAAGCTTTCCATAGGTTGAAGGAGGAATTGGTCACGGCTCCAGTAATTCGGGCCCCGGATTGGAATCTCCCTTTCGAGATTATGTGCGACGCGTCGGATTTTGCGGTGGGCGCGGTATTAGGCCAAGTGGTTGACAAGAGACATCATGTCATCTACTACACTAGCAAAACCCTTGACCAAACGCAATGTAACTATTCAACGACCGAAAAGGAGATGTTGGCCATTGTGCATGCCATTGAAAAGTTCCGGCAATACTTAGTTGGCTCCAAGGTGGTGGTGTATACCGATCACACCACTTTGAGACAATTGATGGTGAAAAAAGATGCAAAACCGAGACTCTTGAGGTGGATCCTATTACTTCAAGAGTTCGATTTGGAGATCAAGAACAAGGCCGGGTCGGAAAATGTTGTTGCCGATCACCTATCAAGATTGACCATTGAAGACCATGGAATTCAAGACAAGAGTGCACCGATTAATGAGTGGCTAAGGGAAGATAGCCTAATGGAAATTAGCACCAAGACCCCTTGGTTTGCGGATCTTGCGAATTATCTAGTGAGTGGTTTCATACCGGATGAAATGGAACCGAGAGAAAGGAGAAAGTTGAGACATGATGCCAAGCGGTACTTTTGGAATGATCCCCACTTGTTTCGCAAGTGTGGGGATGTAATGTTCCGTGGATGTGTTTCTAGAGAGGAGGGCATGGAGATTGTTGACCGAGTGCATAATTCCGCTTATGGAGGACACTTGGCCACCTCAAGAACCATTGCCAAGATCCTCCAAGGTGGATTTTATTGGCCCTCCATGTTCAAAGACATCCATTACTTGGTGAAATCGTGCGATGCATGCCAAAGGGTTGAGAATATTGGAAAGAGGAATGAAATGCCCCTCACCAACATATTGGAGATTGAGCTCTTTGATTGTTGGGGCATAGACTTTATAGGACCTTTTCCCAACTCTTGTGGGAATGAGTATATATTGGTGGCGGTAGACTACGTGTCCAAATGGATTGAAGTGGTAGCATCTCCTACCAATGATGGCAAGGTCGTCATGAAACTTTTCAAGGGAATAATTTTTCCAAGGTTCGGGACCCCGAGAGTGGTTATAAGTGATGGTGGATCCCATTTCCGCAAGAGCACCTTCAAAGCATTACGAGAGTCACATGGAGCGTGGCATAAAACCGCACTTGCCTACCACCCTCAAACTAGTGGGCAAGTGGAGGTTTCCAACCGCCAAATCAAAGCTATCTTGGAAAAAGTGACTAGTAAGAGCCGGAAGGATTGGTCCCAAAAGCTCCCAGATATGTTATGGGCATTGAGAACGGCATACAAGACACCTCTTGGTACAACACCCTACAAACTTGTGTATGGTAAAGCATGTCATTTGCCCGTTGAGCTAGAACACAAGGCTTGGTGGGCTCTCAAGGAGATGAATTTTGACTTTGATGCCGCCGGAGAGGTTCGATTTCTCCAAATGAATGAGCTTGAAGAATTGAGGTTGGAAGCTTATGAGAGTTCCAAAATTTACAAGGACCAAACGAATAAGTGGCACAATGCCAAGCTCATGAAGAAAGATATAAGCGTGGGAGACCTTGTTCTCCTTTTCAATTCAAAAGTTAAGGTGTTCCCGGGAAAGCTTAGATCGAGATGGTCGGGACCCTTCAAGGTGACGAACATATTTCCTTACGGTGCCTTTGAGCTTTGGAGTGGGGAAGGTGGGACCTTCAAAGTCAATGGGCAACGAATCAAACGCTACTATGAAGGAGATGACAAAGGTCCGATTGAAGTGCTCTACCTCGGGGAACCCCTTCCCGAGGAGGAGACAAGTTGAAATTTTTGAACAATGATTTGGTTTGGTGGAGTTCCACAACAACCACCATTTGTACATAGCATGCATGTAGTTAGAAATTGAGACGGTTTGGAAATGTCATTCTTGGAAAAATTTGGATTGCGAAGCGGGCCCTTCACCTTACCCAAAATCCCGACATGAGGCGTCGGTTTGAAAGCTGAAAACTCGAAAAAGGGGAAAGTGAAGGAGTCGGGAATCAAATTTTGAAAGCAAAGCAAGAAAACGAGCTGAAATTGAGCACAACAACCCTGTGTCGGTGGACCAGCAGCTGGTGTCCTCCACCTGCAGCGAGCTGAAACATTTTTTAAGAAAAACTGAGATTTTGAGCGAGGAAAAGTCCCTTCCGGAAGGCTGGCAGCCGGCCCACCGACAGGGAGATCGACTATGAAGAAAAGAAGAAAAAATGTGAAGGAGGAGAATCCACTGCCGGCAGGCCGGCAGCCTGCCCAACGGCAGGGGATTACGCTGAACATTGGAATTGAAGGTTGGAGGTACTCTCTGCCGGTGGACCGGCAGCCGGTGCCCTCCACCGGCAGCGAGTCGAAATTTTCCTGAAGAAAAATCGAATTTTGAAAAAAAATACCTGTGTTCTCTGCCGGCAGACCGGCTGCCGGTTCGCCCACCGGCAGAGACACGAATTCAGGATTAATCTCGCCCGTGTCCCCTTCTTTTCTCATTCTTTTCCGATTCTTTCTTCTCACTTCTTCCTCCTTTCCCCTCTCCATCACCATCAAAACACCTCAAACCTTCATCAAACTCCCATCAAATCACCACCAACCACCATCAAAACTTCACCCACCATCAATCCATCACTCCTCCTTCCTTTTTAACCTTCCAACCAACCAAAAGCATGGCTAACAAGAGGACTAGGGCAGAAATGGCATTGGCTCAACAAAAGCTAGTTGAGGCGGAGGCTTCGAACACCAACCCGAATCCCGACTTTCCGGATGTGGTGTTTGTTACTCAAGTACAGAAAGGTAAATTTATATTATTCAAGAATCGCCCCCTTACCCCAACTAGATTTATTTGTCGCCCTGCAATGCGAAGTTTGGGATTGGATACCAAGACCTATGAGTTGTTTAAAGGTGTCGGGATGAAAGGGATGTATGACTTAAATGAGGAAACCTACCCCCGTCTCACTTGGGAGTTCCTTAGTAGTTTTAGCCTTGACAAACACCGGCAAACACAAATGGTTGCCCAAATTCATTTCTGATTAATGAACCGAGACCACTCCATGTCCCTTGGTAGACTATGCCGAATTTTTGGTTTAACAAATTCCCCGACCCACAAGCAACCTGAGAACATGCACTTTTCTAGGGTTTGGAAGGCCATCTCGGGGTTAGAGGAATAAAATGGCGTGAAAAGACCGGCAATTGCTTGCCATAATGCCCCTATGAGAGTATGGCACCGATTCATGGGGTGTACGGTTTTTGCAACTGATGAACCGTGGGTGTTCCGTGTCATTGAGCTGGAAATTTTGGGCTCTTACTTGTTCACGGCCCCAACCCTTTACCAGATAAATGTGGGTCAACATTTGGCCCTTCACTTGAGCAAACTTGCGAAATCTCCGGGGCAAAGAGTTCCCCTTCATGTGGGTGGCCTCATCAACCGAATTGCCAAATGTCTTGACAACCCGGTGGATTTATCCACCTTGCGTTGGGTTTGTGGTGAGACTTACATCACGAGGGATTGGTTGACGAAGAAACTTGAGTGGATTAAAACCAATCCTTTCGACGGGATCGACTATTGGCAAATTCAAAAGAAGAATTCGGTCCCGATTCCCAATGCATCCAAATTTAAAATTACACCCGGTCAAGACTCATACCTCCTTGAAGTTGAGGCGGAGGCCGACGAATCCCAACCTCCCTCGGTTCAAACAATTATCTACGGGAGGGACAACCAGACGGAGACCCCTTCTAGTCTCTAATACTCCATGCCCAACCCAACCTTCCAACCACCACCCTTCCAATCTCAACCATGGGGTGGCAACTTTGGTGCAAGCTCCTCTAGCCAACCTACTCCTCCACCGGCCCCACTCCACGCCGACTTGATCACCTTCATGAATGATATGTGGTTGGGTATGCAAACCTCCGCTAGTGAGAGGCACGGTATAGAGAAACGGTTGGACCGGATTTACTATGACCAATCCTTGGGTCAATTTCCGGTCTACGATGACTATATGAGGAGGAACTACGAGCACCTATCCGGCCTCCACCCTTCATATTACCTCGAGTCGGATGGTGGTTATCACAACAAAGGGAGGTTTGTTTATTCCGACATCAATCTTCAGCCGGACTACTTCGCCGCCCTGGTTTTTCCCCCTCCCGCTTCTCAAGGGGAGGGGCACGATGCGCAGTGGTTTGGAGGCTCACCCTCCATCTTTGGGCGACCCGAGGTCGGGAGTGGTTCGGGAGGGGGCACGGAGGTCTTCATCGACTCCACCACGGGATTCGGTGACCCCTCCGTCCCTATGAGCACCGATGTCTTCCTTAGGGAGTCCGAGTTCGGAACCGGGGAAGAGGAGGATGATGATGAGGACAATGAGTCCTAGGAGGCCTATCTTTGGTCTACTTTTGATCCCTTCCAATCCAAAGACAAGTATGATGCCCTAAATCCAAACTTCTCATTCATATTTAAATTTTGTATGCATTCAGTTAGTTGTATGATATGTAGAATAGAATCATGTAGTTGCATTCATTTAAGCTTGCATTAGATTTTAATTTTGTAATATATCGTCACATATAGGAATTGCATTCATTTAGCATAGTTATTTCAATATTGCATGTAGTATAGTTCATGCATTGCATCCTCATTTAAAAACATAAAAAAATTGAAAAATTGAGAATTTCACAAAAACACGCTTTTTAATTTCCGAATCTCCTCCATACACTATGTACATAGATAAGTGTGGGGAGGAGATTCCATATATTCAACAAAACACAAAAACACGTTCCTTTTCATTCCTTTTGCCTCCCACCCGCACTTCCCTCATCACCGGGTGTTGTATATAGCAAGTGTGGGGAGGAGGCCTAAAAAAACAACAAAAACATGTTATTTAATTTTGAAAACAAAAAACCTAAAACACAAAAACAAGTTCTTTATTTTGAAGCAAAAATACAAAAAAATGTTATTTCCTTTTCCATTTCCTCCCTACATTTCGTTCCATCGAGGACGATGTAAGTCTTAAGTGTGGGGAGGGAAATATCTACTTCGTACATATTTGTAAATAATGCACATTTGTTATAATTTGTAAATTTGACTAAATTTCAAAAAATCCAAAAAATTGAAAAACTTTCAAAAAAAATCACAAAAATATTGCACTGTATATATATGTTTGTTGTTGGCTAACCTTTGGCATAGGCATTGACCATTTGAGGCAAAAAGGAGCCAGAAGACCGCTTGGTAAACTCGTTCTAATCTCTTACTCTTTTACTGTTTTTTCTTTATATATCTTGTATATTTGAAGGAGGATGGGATTTTGTGCCTTGGATGTTCCTTTGGGGAACTATTGGATTGTTGGTGTTGATATGCTGCTAGGTTTAGTCAAATTATTGCACGTCTCCTTTATGTTATTCCCATTTCTTGCATGCATTGTCTCACATGTATATATATGTCGTGTTTCCTTCTTGTTGCACTTAGTTTGTATATAATGTTGTGCTTGAAATGTGGTCAAGGGAGGGAAGCATATACCCCAAGGACGAGTCAAGTCCCAATTGTGCCTTCCCCCTCCCCGTGGCTTGCACCCGTGTCCATAGGTTAGCCGTGGGAAATTTGGGAGCCGACTAACGAGTCTAGGCCGCCCTGTGAGACCATTGTTCGTAGGCTAGACCTAAGTCTCGACCTAGCTACTCATATGTGAGGATTATAGCCTTCTAGGGTTGGTACATTCATACCTAACCCTCATTTAAGATTGTGAGTAGGTCTCCTCGTGGGACGTGCTATGTCTAGATGCATAAGTGTGTCATTCCGTCCTTAGACCATGATTTGCATTTCATTTTTGTGCACAAGTTATGAAGTAAAATTTGTTTCCACATGCATATGAACCTCACATAGTCAAATTGCCTTGTTTTGTCCTTTCCATTGTTTCCCTTTTTGATCCACCCCCTTTGAGCCTTAGCCTTTCCATTTGGCAAACCTACTAAAATAGCTACATTCCATATCCACCCTTCCTTGATCAAGAATTGGTCGGTTTTTTAGTTGTGTTTTAGGAGGTGATTTGGGTCATAATGGTGGATAGTGTACATATCCACTCGGGTCGAAATTTGGCATGCATTTGGCATCGTATATGAATAAGAGGTATTAGTGTTGAAATGAAAAACAAAATAGAAAAGTGAAAAAGTTTTGGAAAACCCAAAAAGAGTTAGTTGTGTTTTATATATATGTGCTAGGAAAAGGAAAAGGCAAGCAACACCCCTCCTCATCATTTAAAGGAGTAGAAAAAGCCATTGCTAGAATAAAGGGGCAAATTGATGTTTTTCCAAAGTGTGTCGGGTTTACACAATTTTTGCATAATTTGGGAAACTGAGTTTTTGTTAGGGTGTAGACGTTGCTCATTTGTTGAAATAAGAGGAGTATTTTTAAATTTTTCCAATTTGAGTTGGGTTTATGAAGTTTTTGCATAGTGTTGGTTTTCAATTCTATGTTAGGGCATAGATGTGTCTCATGTGTTGCAATAAGAAGTGGGATGTGGGTGTCAGCAATTCTTGATTTGAACTCCACATGTCCAAACGGTGCTTGCAACAATCCCGTTTCGTCCTAGTCCTTAGCCCCATTACAACCCTTATATCATGGCTTGTGCATTGTTACATTTTGCATTTCATTTGGACATAGGACGGTCTTACACATTAGATTGCGGGCACGTTCTCACGAGTCGGAGTAGGAGAGTGTTTTGGTTACTTTTTGCACAAAAACACCCGGAATTCTAATGAGAAACGAGTGAAAACCGTGAGGATGTCGTTGGCTTAGGTCCCCTTAGTCATGGGTCTTTTGGTTGAATCTTGTGTTGGCTTTGTAATTCTCGGAGGTCTAGTCCTTCTTTCCTCTTTCCCGCTCTAGAATCCGTTTCTTGAGCCTTATTGGACACATTAGGGTTGCATAGGCCATGCCTAGGAGGTTGGCACCTCCATTGAGACTCTGAGATGGTATTTCCCGACCGAGACCACGTTTTTGAGCTAAAAATTCGGCCACTTAGATGAGGAAGTGGACCATTTTTTGTTAGATGCATTCTATTTCTTGCTTTTGTGCTCACATGTTGGATGCATCGCATTTTTCTTGCAAGACCTCACTTGCCTCATGAATCGATTTTAGCTCATAAGCACAACTACGTGAGTTGAAAGGGCGTAGGGTGCGCTAATACTCGATTGGCTTATGTAGTAGAATAATTGAGTGATGCTTATATCGTGCACGCACTCTTGATACTTACCATAGTAGTGTCTTGCATATTGATTTTGGATTTAGTCGAGGACGAGTAAAGTTCAACTGTGGGGAGGTTTGATATATGATTTATTTGCACCAATTTCCCTTCTTCTTTCATGCATTCCGACTCCTATCGAGTCGGTTTTGTGCGTCTTGCCTTGCATTTTGTGCCCGATACCCGCATCTATGATTTTGTGCCCCTCTTACAGGATTTGATGCGGTTATAGAGGAATCGGGGCAAGAGAGGCGGTTCGATGATCAAGCATGGAGAAGAGAAGGGTGAAATGTTGAAGCAGTGTCCTCTGCCGGCAGGCCGGCAGCCGGTCCACCGGCAGGGAACACTACCTGGTGAGAAGGAAGGAGGAAAGCTGAGAAAGAGTTCTCTGCCGGCAGGCCGGCCCACCGGCAGGGAACACACGCCCATACTTAGCCAAAATTTGAGGAAATTTTGGAGCCAAAATTGCGAAAGCTCGCTGCCGGTTGAGGTAGCCGGCAGCCGGTCAACCGGCACACGCTTCCCCTATTGAAGAAATGAAGAAAAAATCCAAGAAGGAGAACTCTCTGCCGGCATGCCGGCAACCGGTCCATCGGCAGAGAAATCCCCAAAGTCTAATTTTTGCCAGGTTTTGAAGGTGACGCTGCCGGTTGGTATAACCGGCAGCCGGTGTGCCGGCACAGGACATCAACTGCGAGATTTGGGCTTTATTTCCTCATTTCCTCTAATCCATTGAAATAGTATAAATACCCCTTCCCTAATCAATTATAAATACAACCCTAGATCTGAAAATCACTTCCTTAATTTTATGCAAACCCTTAATCAAAACCTTAATCTTTCCTTAATCAACTATTAATTACTCTTATTACTAGTTTAGAATTGGTATTAGTTAATTGTTTACATTTAGTTATTGGGTTGTATTTTGGAGATATTTAAGAATTTCTTCCTTAATTCAATCAAAGTATCAATCTTTCCTTATTGTTGGTATAATTCTCTTCCTATTTACTTTGTTTAAATCAATAGTTTACATTTCAATTCCTTGTTTTCATTGTTATAATTTACACGCACCATGCTTTACATTGTGTTTAGTTGTCTTTCTCAAATTGTTTGCATTTACTCTTTGATTATGTGTGAGTAATGACCCCCTAGGGTTTAGGGGGATTCTAAGTGGGATTAGAATGGAATGATTGGGTGATGAATATGTGGGTTGTGGGTAAATTGTTTAATCCTCCTATACATGCATATAAGGTGTTTGATGAATTGCATGAGTGAAAGTTCATGTCTTTCTTCACTATTTGCTTAAGTCCTTTGTCTATGAAAGTTTATGGGGTATTTTGATAGCATGATTAGGAGAGGATTGTATGCTTGATGCTAGTTAGGTGTCATCCTTAGGAAGGCCAAGACTTTGTGCCAATTTCCTAGATTAAGCCTTACCCTTGACCCCCTCATTCACCCATGTTCACTTTCGCCCACTTAGATGAGCCCGAAGACCCTAGACTTTATATTGATTGTTCACACCTCTTGCTAATTACTCATTTTAGTTTATTATTAGTTTAGAATCAATTTTTCTTGCTTTCCGACTAGACTAGACTCGCTTTAAACCGAATATACACCCCTCCATCCTCGTGGTTCGACCCTGATTAATACTACTTTTAACTGGGTTTATAAATTGTTTTTGATTGGGAAACGACGACAGATCCCTATATCAGCAGCTGGTAATTTTAAACGGCCAATGGTTGATTCCTCGGTGGTTATCACTTGTATTGGAGGGGGAGATTTGTTAGGTTAAAACATCCAATACAAGGTTTTAATGAAAATGTTACATGTAATAATGTTGCACGGGTAACATGTAATAATGAAAACGGCTAATGAAAATGTTACATGTAATAATAAGTCAAAACACAATGTCGAAGTTTTTCAATAATCTCATTAATCAATAATATTCTTTCTTTTAAGACGGTCATCAATCACGCAATTTGTCAAAAATAGACCACAGTTGATTTATTATAAGTATTTGAACTTGACGAAATGTAAAAAATATTGCAGTTAGTCTATCTCAACACGTATACATCCGTCTTAACATTAAAACGGGTCAATTAAATATTATTTCAATTGTGTATATAAAATAAATCGGGATATTCTCTCGTGTACCCCTGAACTTTTTCGTTTTCTATTATGTACCCCTCATTTTTTATAAAAAATCTTTGACCGACAATAATTTTCTGTTACGAGTTCAGGAAATGGTAATTTTTTTTTCAAACCAATTATCTCATCAAGGCCTTCAATTTGAAAAAATAATTCACCGCTTTTTGAACTCGTAGCCGGTAGTTATGGTTGGTCAAACATTTTTTAACGAATAAACTTTGACCGACCATAATTCCCGACTATGAGTTGAAACGTCGGTGAATTTTTTTTCACACGGAAGACCTCTTAAAGACGGTCAATTTGAAAAAAAAGTTTATCGTATTCTGAACTTGTAGCCAAGAGTTATTGACGGTCAAAATTTTTTTGCATGAAAAGAGGGGTATATCATAGAAAATGAAAAAGTTGAGGGGTACACGAGAGAATATCCCAAATAAATCTATTGCTTTTTTCTATACTTTTTTTTGCTTTTATTTTATTTTAACATGATCCGTTTTAAAGGTTAAACGGATATACCCGTCTTAAATAAGAAAGTGTGATAATCCTGTCCAAGACCAAAATTTCTTTGACTATTGTAGTCAAATCTGCTGGCTGCTGTTATAATTGGACCCTTGAAGTTATACCAACAAGTATGTATGTATAAATTCAACCACAACCTCATAAATGGTGCAAAACACAACCATACAGTTATCCAACATACCCAAAATCTCAAAACCAACTTTCATTTGAAATCATATCCTATACTCTTAAGATGACAAACAACACAATCAAAGAATCACAAGTGAATGAAAACGAGTACGATCGTAAAAAAGAGTTGGAGGAATTCGACAACACAAAACTTGGAGTAAAAGGATTGATTGATTCGGGCATAACCCAAATCCCTCGGATCTTCCAGCACCCACCCGAGACACTATTCGACTTTCAAAAGGCGGTCAGAATCACGGGTGATGCTGAGAACATCATACCAGTCATTGACATGGCGGGTACTCACGAAGAAGTGGTGCAAAAAATAAGGGACGCTGCTTCCACGTACGGGTTCTTTCAAGTGGTGAACCATGGCGTGGAAGTGTCGGCCCTTGACCGGCTAGTTGGCGCAATCAGGGCCTTTTTTGAGCAGCCGGACGAGGAAAAGATCAAGTACTATAACCGGGACTCCGTTGCATCCGGTGTGGGTTATTTCTCTAACTATGACTTGTTCCATTCCAAGGCCGCGAGTTGGCGCGATACACTTCAAGTTCAACTAGGCCCCAAATCTGTCGATCCTAATGCCATCCCAAATGTTTGCAGGTATTATTTTCGATTCAGCTTTTCATTGATAGTGATCTAAGGAGATATCATAGAACTTGTAAAATTGTCGGTGGATCACCAAAAAAATTTCTAGTTAAAATTTTCCAATTATTTTAGTGTACGTTATAATATTATCCGTTAGCCCTTCTAAGTTTAAATCCTGACTCTGCCACTGGTACTCATATATAAATTCAATACCATACACATTACAATTCGGAAATATTTAAACGAAAATGTGTTTTAAACTCGAGTTTTGAATAATAGCTGAAGTTCAATACTTCCTCCATTCAACTCCACTCTACCTATTTGTATTTTGCACAAATATTAAGAAGGGTGGGGTTGGGTGGAAATTATTGTAAATAAATAATGGAGTATAATGTAATTAAGTGGGGTATGAGTGGAAAAGGGTGGAGTTTGATGTAGAAGTAGTGGGGTATGAGTGGCAAATATTGTAAATAAGTAATGGGGTATGAGGATAAAATGGTCATTTGTCATTCCTTTTTAGGAAATAGGTAGAGTGGAATTGAATGGATGAAAAAGGAAAGATGGTAGAGTGGAGTTGAATGGAGGAAGTATGTGATAGGACCTAGGGCAGAGTACGGATCGGGTATTTGATCCAAAGTGCTAGTTCGGATCGGATATCCATATTAAAAATCCTGAAGTTAGATATCCAATATCCAAACCAAATGTTTCGGGTATCCAAAACAATCGGATCGGATGCGGATATCCATCGGATATCCATACTTTAGAATTTACTTTAAAATTAAGTTTGAAACACGATTATATTCATAGTCTTACATGATGATTTTCTTTAGTATTTTTATTCCAATGTTCTCGACATAAAATTTAAGTACCGCCTAAATATTTTTCTAATATTTTAAACATTAATTAAGTTGTTGTATCAAATAAAATTTTATTTTCTCGAAATTATACTAGAAAACTATAGTTTCGGATCAGATCGGATATCCAAATGTTTTAATTCTAATATCCATATCCAAACCAAAACCAAAGATTTCAGATCAATATCCAAACCAAACTTAACTTTCGGATCAGATATCCAAACATTCGGATCGGATTCGGATCGGATATCGGATCAATTTGGATAATCGGATTTTTTGCTCTGCCCTAATAGGACCGATAAGTGGTGTTAAAGTAATACTCGGTATCATCTAGCTAGACGTCTACTATTTCTTGACTCTATTTGGTTATCGGACTGCAGAGCTGAAGTGATGGAGTGGGAAAAAGAGGTGAAGAAATTGAGTGCGCGGCTTTTAAGTATTTTGTCAGAAGGATTGGGATTAAGTGCTGATAGACTAAGCCCGGAATCATATTTGGCGAGGATAAACATGGCTGGACAGTACTATCCATACTGTCCTGAACCCGACAAGACAATTGGGATCGCATCACACTCAGATCACGGGACCTTGACAGTTCTATTGCAGGACGATGTTGGTGGATTACAAGTCAAGTATAATGGACAATGGATTGATCTCAAGCCAGTCCATGGCGCTCTTGTTATTAACGTCGGAGACTTGATTCAGGTACTTTTTAATTTAATACCGAGTAATTTTTTTATTATAGTCATCCACTAGCTGGATTGGAGCACAGTCTATTACAATTTACATTACTAATGTCTGCCATATTTTACTAGATGGTATCCAATGATGTCTACAAGAGCGGAGAACATCGTGTATACGCTAATCCTTTGCCTAGATCACGAATATCTGTTCCGGTGTTTTTCAACCCAGCCATAACTAGTGACAAGTTATATGGACCTCTCCCGGAGTTGGTTTCCCCAGAAAACCCAGCATTGTACAAGCAATTCACTATCTCAGATATGAATGCAAAATTCCTCAAGAAAGAGTTGAAGGACAAGACAATGACCAGCTACTTCCGTTTGTAAAATCATTATACCGTTAATGGTACCGTTAATTATACTCTGTAATATATCAAATAACCCATATAAGGATCTACGGAGTATGCAATTAAATTGATAAGGAAAATAATATCCCCCGTTTTTTTCAAAAAAAAACAAAAAAAATAAAGTAGAATCTCCTATCTGCAGCCTGTCTCTTTCACCATTGTATTTGTATTGTTAGTCCGTACTAATCAAGAACTTTATATTTTGTAAGATCCTCCCTTTAAATTTGTGTATGTCAATTGTCAAGGACAAAGTTTAAGTTAATCGTATGTCACAGTCTCGGACCCCCTTTATTATAAAAATATTTAGGGATATTCTACGGTGTACCCCTGAGTTTTTGAGTTTTCTAAGTTGTACCCCTACTTTTTTGAAATTCTATACTATACCCCTAAACTCTATATTATAGTTTATAACATGGCCTTATTAATTGTCTTTGTTAACGTAATTCGTTAGTTGATCGATTATTTCACTCATCCATGCACCGATCACTCCTTAACACGTCCGCGTACTTATTAGCTCATCCAATTATCCACTAACTCGCTTAATAATCAGCTAACATTTCCAAAAATGCACAAAACTTTGATTTCGTTTTTTTCTTCTTTAAATAGGTATTAAAGGTAATTTATAATTGGTTAAAATTAGTTTGTGATTATTATCATAAAAGAAGATGATATGATGTTAATCAATGAGATTTGAGGTTAAAGAACGATTGTTTGTGTAATACTCCGTATTTATATGTCTTGGGGGTACTCTATCGAGTAGCCCTTACTCTGTCGAGTATGGGCAAGTTGCGGAATAAAATAGTTTCTGACCTGTTGGGTACTCGATCGAGTAGCTGGGGCACTCGATCGAGTAGGGGGGTACTCGATCGAGTGCCTTGGGTACTCGATCGAGTGTCCGGTTTTACGGGAGAGTTTTCTCGGGTTTTGTTAATTACGCGGTTAAGGTATTTAAACATATTCGTAATTGTTTTAAATCACTTTTTACAAAACCTAAAACCTGTTTAAGAGAGAAAGCAACTACTTCTTCTTCCTAATCGCGTTCTTGACAATTCCGAGTTCGACGGTCGGTTCGTATCGTAGTTCGTGTCGTTGGATTCCTTGCGTCGAAGGTAAGCTTTTAATATAATTTCTATAATGTTTTGTTAAGATTGATGAAACCCTAATTTAGGAATTGGGGGTTTTTATGAGTAGTATTTGAATGGTAGCATCTATGTGTTGTATGGTATGAGGAGAATTCGTAGAGGAGCCGTTTTGATACAAATTTGTAGATACCGTCTGCGTGTTGTGCTTTCCAGGTAGGATTTCCTACTCGGTATTAGTCCCATAATGGGATATTGGTGATGTGTTGTAGTTAGTTGTTTGATATGATGATTGTGATTGTGATTGTGATTGTGGTTGTGTTTGTTGATGGTTCTCGAGATGCGTTCTCGGTTGAGTGGGGTCACTTGCGGGAGTGATCTCACGCCCTAGTTTCGCCCTTCGTGGAACCCGCCACGAAAGGGGATGTGCACATTAATGGACCGGGTTATCGCTCGTACGATGAGCGGGGCTTAGGTGGGAACAGGCTGCGGTCCCCACTGGCGGGCCGTCCAGTGGGCCGATCGGTATTGAGATGATGGGAGTTGGTGGTGTGTGTATGTGTGTGTGTGATTCAATTTGTATGTTTGTCTTATTATTGTTATTTATGTTGATTGTGTGATTAGTACGACCGGTGTTGTTTTGTAAACCTGCGGTGATCCATTCGGGGATGGTGAGCGGATATTGAACAGTATAGAGATGAGTCTTGGGATAGGCTGGGATGGCCACGACATGACGATAGAGTCTTCCGGCTGTAGTTTAGCATTCATTTACATTTCGATTGAGAAACAGATAGTTTGGAATAATGTATTGTACTTTGGTTTGGTTTTGAGGATTGTATTTATCATTAAACTATTTATAATAAATATTGTTTCCGTTTTGTCTATTTGATTATCATACCTCGGGCGTAGAGATGGTGATGTCTTCATACCCGAGTGGTCCTGGTAAGGCACTTGGAGTATGGGGTGTTACAAATGGTATCAGAGAGACGATCCTGAAACCTGTAACCAATGAACTTAATGAACATAGGGAGTCAATTAAAATGAAACCGGGGTAAAAGTTGTAGGAGCTAGTGCAAAGGCTTGGGAGACGTCCTAAAGTCGCGGGGTTCGCCCTACAACTTTGAACCGGTCACATGGGAAAAGTGTTTGTCGAGTCATCTGTATGTTTGATTAACGTGTGCAACAAAGTGATGAAGTGTGTTGATTGTTTGGTGTTGAAATAGGAAGTTGAGCAAGTGAAAGGAAATGATATGTGGAACATGTTCATGAGATGATAACATGTTGAATGATTTACAATGTGGCTTTAATAGCATGATGAATTGATCTTGTTGATAGTAGAATAGATGCGTAGCATATTTATTCTGATAGCATGTGATTTTATAAGGTTAGCATGTAGCATATGACGTAACATGCGGGTAGCTTTTACGTATTGGTGATACTCGATCGAGTGGGGCCGACTCGATCGGGTGGGTTTTTGCGATTTTGAGTCCCGAATCGCGTTTTGGGGCACTCGATCGAGTAACTAGGGGTACTCGATCGAGTAGAAATCACTCGATCGAGTAGCCTAGATACTCGATCGAGTGGGTTAGAGATCGAAGGTCTTTTGGTTACGGAGTTTGGGTACTCGATCGAGTACATGGGGGCACTCGATCGAGTAGCCCGTTACTCGATCGAGTGGGTTTGGATACTCGATCGAGTAGGTTCTGCAGCGTGTTTTTCGTGTTTTGAAGTTTAGTACGTATGTTCATATCTACCCTTTCTTATATATGTATAGTTTCAAGATGCCGCTAAAGAGAAATGCTTTGTACGCGAGGGCAGAGCTTATGACCATGGATGACATCGTAAAGATGTTAGAACACCAAGATGCTCTCACCGAGACCCTAAAGAAAGTGAATGAGGACAAGAATAAGGATAAGGAGAAGGAGGTTGACCATGCTAAAGTCAGCCTCTATATTGCGAGGTTTAACCCGAAGGAGTACAAGGGAGTTGAGGAGTCTAACCTTCTTGATAGTTGGTGAGGAGATGGAGAACATACTGGATTTAGTTCACTGTCCCGATGAGATGAGAGTGGATCAGCTGCATTCTATCCGAGGGAGGCAAACAAGTGGTGGGATTCGGTGAAAGTGAGTGCCAAGGAGATATATACCAACCAAGGGTTACCCGCTATACCTTGGGAGGAGTTTCGTAGGGCTGTGAGGAAGGAGTTCGTACTGTAAACATGTGAGGAGTAAGTTGAGAGAGGAGTTCGACAAGTTTAAGATGACTGCTTGAGATGTCTGTGGGTGAGTACTACGAGCGGTTCAATGAGAAATCTAGATATGTTGAGGATATGGGTTTGAGTGAGGAGAATCTGGCTTTGAGGTTTGAGAGAGGGCTAACCACGAAAATTATGGATAAGTTACCCGTGGGAGTCCTTGCGATGTAAAGGAAGCGTATGAGAGGGCTGGGAGAGCCGAGAGACTAGTGGAGATGGCTCAGGAGAGGTCAGGTGGAGAGAAGAGGAAGTCCGAGAGCGAGGGTGGTGGCCAATCTAATTTCAAGAAAGGCAACCACAATCGATCTAAAGGATTTTCTTCCGGGTCCAGGTTTAGTCTTTGGGACTTCGGCGAGGCCGAGGAGTGTGAGTAATAGTTGGGGAGTGACCTGCTTTGGTTGTGGTGGAGTAGGCCACAAGAGACATGAGTGCACGAGTGCACCGGATCCGTCGAGACCCACACGAGCTTTGCGAGCAACGACCAAGTGGATCATGGCCAAACCGGGAGGTCGAGCTACAGTGGAGGCAACCGCAACGGCGGTAATTCTTATCAGAGGACACCGATGAACAACAACAACAATCAAGGGTCGGGTGCTAAGCCGACCGCATCGCCCAAGATCTTGTCCGGGAGGTGGGCGAAAGACCGATGGCAAGTTGTTCATGATGGACAAGAAGGCGGTGAGGAGGATGCGCGTTATCACCGGTACATTCCTTGTTAATGGTATTCCTACGTTTGTTTTGTTTGATTCGGGGCTTCTCGATCGTTTGTGTCTTGAGTCATGTAAAACAGTTGGGTTTGAGAGTATATGAGTCTGTTAGGGAGCAAGTTTTCATACCTTCGGGTGAGTCCGTATCGTGTGGGAGGTTGTTTAGAGATGTATCTTTGATAGTTGGGCAAGTCGACTTTCCTGTAGACTTGCTAGAGTTTCCTTTTAATGGTTTTGAGATGATAGTTGGGATGGATTGGTTAGGAAAGTATAAAGCCAAGATAGACTCATCATCAAAAGAAAGTGTCCTTAAGGGGTCCAAAGGGTGTAAGTGTGTCTTATCGTGGGTTTCTAGTCAAACCCAAAGTTAAGTTGATTGCATTTGTTACCTTGAAGTCTTATCGAGGAAGGATGTCCTCGATCTTGTGCCATGTGAGAGATGACCGAATAGAGAGTCCGACGTTGATGAGATACCGGTGGTGGGAGAATTTGCAGATGTTTTTCCGGAGGAGATTCCGGGGTTGCCACCGAAGAGGGAGATAGATTTCACCGTAGAGTTGAAGCCAGGGACGAGGCCAATCTCTAAGGCACCGTACCGTATGGGTCCTAAGGAGATGGAGGAACTTTGGAAGCAGTTGGATGATCTGATAGAGAAGGGATACATTAGACCAAGTGTATCGCCTTGGGAGCACCCGATTCTGTTTGTGAAGAAGAAAGATGGGAGCTTGAGGTTGTGCATAGATTACAGGGAGCCGAACCGAGTGACGATAAAGAACAAGTATCCTTTGCCAAGGATAGATGACTGTTTGATCGGTTGAGTGGTGCAACAGTCTTTTCTAAGATTGATTTGAGGTCGGGGTACCATCGGTGAAGATTAGAGAGGTGGACATACCAAAGACAACTTTCACGTCAAGGTATGGCCACTATGAGTATGTGGTGATGCCATTTGGGTTGTCTAATGCGCCGGCGGTGTTTATGGATTTGATGAATAGGATCTTGAGACGGTTCTTGGACCATTCGTGGTGGTGCTTATCGATGATATCTTAGTCTACTCTAAGACTAAGGAGGAGCATGAGGAGCATCTGAGGATCGTGTTGCAGACTTTGAGAGATCATGAGTTGTATGCTAAGCTGTCCAAGTGTGAGTTCTGGTTAGAGAAAGTTGCTTTTCTGGGGCATGTAATCTCTAAAGATGGGGTAGGCCATGGGATCCGGCGAAGATTGAGGTCATGACAAAGTGGGAAGCACCAAAGAATGTTCTTTGAGGTGAGGAGTTTCTTGGGTTTAGCCGGATACTACAGACGGTTCGTGAAAGATTTCTCCAAGATAGCTAGACCGATGACAGCGTTGATGAGGAAAGAGAACAGGTTTCGTTGGGATGAGAGTTGTGAGACGGCGTTCCAAACATTAAAGGAGCGTTTGACCACAGCTCCTGTCTTAGCATTGCTGAAGGGAGCGAGAATTTTGAGGTTTATACGATGCTTCAAGAATGGGCTAGGATGTGTGTTGATGCAGAATGGTAAAGTGATTGCCTATGCTTCTAGGCAGTTGAAGCCTTATGAGGAGAATTACCCTACTCATGACCTGGAGTTGGGTGCGGTGGTGTTTGCTCTCAAGATTTGGAGACATTACCTTTATGGAGCAATCTTTAAGGTATTTTCCGATCACAAGAGTCTCAAGTACATCTTCACGCAGAAGGAGTTGAACATGAGACAGAGGAGGTGGATGGAGTTGATTGGCGATTATGACATGGAAATCATCTACCATGAAGGGAAAGCCAATGTTGTAGCCGATGCTTTGAGTAGGAAGAGTGTACATTCTTTGTGTACAACTCTATCTTTGATGAGGTTGAGAGATGAGGTAGCGAGGTTCGGGATACATATGATGCGAAAGGAGATGCCATGGGTGATATGACAATCTGACTTGAGTTTTATGATGATATTCGGGATAAGCGAGGCTTTGGATCCTAAGATAGTGGAGTGGAGAGTCAGGGGTAGAGAAAGGGACAGTGTCCCGGTTTTCTATTCATACAGATGGTAGTTTGAGGTTTGATGGTAGGTGGTGTGTTCCTAATGATGAGGAGTTGAAAAGGACTATCATGACAGAGGCACATTGCACACCATATTCAGTGCATCCGGGTGGAGACAAGCTTTACAAAGATTTGAAGAAAACGTTTTGGTGGCCTGGGATGAAGAAAGAGACAGCTGAGTTTGTGTCCCGTTGTTTGACATGCCAGAGAATTAAAGGGGAACAGAGAAGACCACAAGGTAAGGTTCAGTCTTTGGAGGTGCCTGAGTGGAAGTGGGAATCCATTTCCATGGATTTCATTGTGGGTTTGCCTAAGAGTCAACAAGGTAACAATATGATTTGGGTGATAGTGGATCGTCTGACCAAGTCAGCTCACTTTGTTCCAATGAAAGATACATGGACTAAGGCACAATTGGCTATGACCTATCGAAAGAACGTGCTGAAGTTACATGGAGTCTCTAAGGACATAGTGTCTGACAGAGATGCGAGATTTATATCGAGGTTTTGGAAGGAGTTGCGGGGTTATGAGATTTGGGAAGAAAGGCAAGCTAAGTCAGAAGTTTATAGGGCCTTATGAGATCTTAAAGCGAATTGGAGAAGTTGCTTATCGTCTGGCTTTACCAGCTGCGTTAGAGAGAGTACATAATGTGTTTCATGTATCGCAGCTGCGGAAGTATGTGAGCGACCCTTCACATGTGTTAGAGGCCGAGAACTTAGAGCTTGATGAGTCTTTATCATATCTTGAGGTACCTAAGCAGATCCTAGACCGAAAGGTTAGAAAGACTAGGGGTGGTGAGACAGTTTTGCTCAAGATCCTTTGGTCTAACCACGAGACCGAGGAAGCTACATGGGAGGCAGAGGATATCATGAAAGAGCGTTACCCCTTCCTTTTTGATCAGGTATGTATGGTTACGGGGACGTAACCTTGTTTCTTTTAGGGGGGTAGGAGATGATCGCGAGCAGTTTCTAAGAGTTTTATACACCTTTTTATATGTTGCGTCGGTAGGTTGTCGGGATGAGTTGGGTAAGTAGCGTGTTTTATATTGAGTTTTGTTTTGGTTGTTGAGTCGGGAATGTTTTGGAGTACCTTTGTTTTAGTAGTGGTTTGAACTTCGGGGACGAAGTTCCTTTTAAGGAGGGAAGACTGTAATACTCCGTATTTATATGTCTTGGGGTACTCTATCGAGTAGCCCTTACTCTGTCGAGTATGGGCAAGTTGCGGAATAAAATAGTTTCTGACTGTTGGGTACTCGATCGAGTAGCTGGGGCACTCGATCGAGTAGGGGGGTACTCGATCGAGTGCCTTGGGTACTCGATCGAGTGTCCCGGTTTTCGGGGAGTTTTCTCGGGTTTTGTTAATTACGCGATTAAGGTATTTAAACATATTCGTAATTGTTTAAATCACTTTTTACAAAACCTAAAACTGTTTAAGAGAAAAGCAACTAGTTCTTCTTCCCAATCGCGTTCTTGACAATTTCCGGAGTTCAGACGGTCGGTTCGTATCGTAGTTCGTGTCGTTGGATTCCTTGCGTCGAGGGTAAGCTTTTAATATAATTTCTATAATGTTTTGTTAAGATTGATGAAACCCTAATTTAGGAATTGGGGGTTTTTATGAGTAGTATTTGAATGGTAGCATCTATGTGTTGTATGGTAGGAGGAGAATTCGTAGAGGAGCCGTTTTGATACAGCTGTAGATACCGTCTGCGTGTTGTGCTTTCCAGGTAGGATTTCCTACTCAGTATTAGTCCCATAATGGGATATTGGTGATGTGCTGTAGTTAGTTGTTTGATATGATGATTGTGATTGTGATTGTGATTGTGGTTGTGTTTGTTGATGGTTCTCGAGATGCGTTCTCGGCTGAGTGGGGTCACTTGCGGGAGTGATCTCACGCCCTAGTTTCGCCCTTCGTGGAACCCGCCACGAAAGGGGATGTGCACATTAATGGACAGGGTTATCGCTCGTACGATGAGCGGGGCTTAGGTGGGAACGGCATGCGGTCCCCCATCGCGTAGTCCCGGTGGACGGTCGATATTGAGATGATGGGAGTTGGTGGTGTGTGTATGTGTGTGTGACGATTCGTAGTATGTTTGTCTTATTATTGTTATTTATGTTGATTGTGTGATTAGTAATCGACCCGGTGTTGTTTTGTAAACCTGCGGTGATCCATTCGGGGATGGTGAGCGGATATTGAACAGTATAGAGATGAGTCTTTTAGGATAGGCTGGGATGGCCACGACATGACGATAGAGTCTTCCGCTGTAGTTTAGCATTCATTTACATTTCAGTTGAGAACAGATAGTTTGGAATAATGTATTGTACTTTGGTTTGGTTTTGAGGATTGTATTTATCATTAAACTATTTATAATAAATATTGTTTCCGTTTTGTCTATTTGATTATCATACCTCGGGCGACCGAGATGGTGATGTCTTCATACCTGAGTGGTCCTGGTAAGGCACTCGGAGTATGGGGGTGTTACAGTTTGAGAGACAACGAGTGAAGAGAGAGTTGAAAGAGGTCATTATACGGATGAAGTAAAGAATTCAGGGGTACAATGTGGAATATAAAAAAAACAGGGGTACAACATGGAAAACGCAAAAACTCAAGGGTACACCATAGAATTTCCCAAATATTTAAGATCCGCCATTGACTGTAAAACATAAATTAGGCTCAGAATCGTTTAATTGAAGGAACAAATAAAAATGAAATTAATACGGAGTAGTAGTCCAACCCTTTGATGACCGGGTTTTCCTATGATAATTTTTTGGAGTAGTCATACAAAAAAATAAAGGGGACACTTGAATAACAAATCTTGCTTGTGAGGTTCTTCTCAAAAAGATCTTTAACAACCCTCTCTCCCCCGTTGCTCTTATTTTAATCTGTTGTGAGAGGACTTTTTGAAAATACCATCCATCTACCATGAGAATTTGTGCTAGAACTAGGTAGGTGATGCAAATGCAAGGAATTGTGGGTTGGATTCTAAGATTTCCATTTCTTTCTCCTCCAAAAATAACCAAACTTCAATTCCATCACCATTGCAATCAGTATAATCAACAAGCATTATAGAATTCCTTAGGAGAGGGTTTACCATACCATATGGAATAATCTTACTAGGCTTTCCAAACCCGAAATCGACCCGATCCATTCCAAGGTTACACCAACTAGAAAGATTATACAGAGTTGTACCCGCAGGGCAACCACTATCCCTACATGCAAGAAAAGCATCCACCCCATTTTCACCCTTCAAACTCTCAACTTTCTGTTCTAATTTCAATACTTCATTATGGATCTCCTTTACAAGATCGGTTAGTTCGCCCCGCTTATCGACCCTTGGGTGCAAACCTATGAGCAAATTACCCATACTCTCCCTAGGCAACGGGGGTATTGTTCTATTCCTAATGTTCGCACTAAATGAAACAACACTGGGACCCGCTGGCATAACGTGTTGCCACACGAACCCGACCACAGCCTCGAAACTGGTTGGGGTAGGGACCACTTTACTTGACCCATCAACCTTGAGTTTCTTTATGGTTGCGTTGTTGAATATGAAGCTCTTAACGACGACTTTGATTGAACCAAGACGGTTCCATAGCATGGCTATACCGGGGTTCCCACCACCGCTATTTTCAATCGTGGTGTCGTCTACATTGGAACTAGGCGGGGGAAAGGCGGTGACCGCAGCATCAAAATTGGGCCGAAGCAGGTCTAAATCGCGGTTTTTGGCATGGCCAGCCCAATAGTTTAGAAAAGTACTAATTGAGGCTGCATCAAGGAGTTTGTGGAGCATGTAGCACCCAATGACTACCCCACCACATGCAAATATATTGATTTGAAATGCAAGAGGGAGAACCTCAGAAATAGGGAGTTGCCCAAAAGAGAATAAATCCATGGGGGGTAGTAACTTGCTCAACACGTCAATTTTTGTAGGGGAGTTGAGAACATCGTCGAGACGGCAATTGACGACCGTCTCAATGAAAGGTACCCCTTGATCGTTGCATGAGACCGTGGTTTGGCCTATGCAACGACCGGCAAGAGGGTAGAATATTGTTAGGGTCTCAGAAAGGGATGTTTTTAAGGTGCTGATAATATCGTCAGAAGATCTTATAGGAGAATCCCAACTAGGGTAAATCAAAAGTAAAGGCAAATGAACTGGTGGGAAGTTTTGATCTATGAAAGACAAAACAAAGTGTTTGTGTTTTGGAGAAGTTGGGTTCAATGGTTTTATGAATTCACATGATTTTTGTTTCACTTGGGGATCATTCATCGTAACTTTACACTAAGTTTCCTAATTTCCGTAAAACTTAATTTGTTGATTGGAGTGCATGCAACAGAATTGAGTTTTAAACCTGAATATTAGCAAGCGAATAGTACCACGAGGTCCCCGAGCAAGCGAATACTTTAAATATTAGCACTGCCCATTCGTAATTTTGATTTGTTCGAGGCTAGAGGAGATATTACTAGGGGCGTCGACTTCACACGATCGGATCAAAACCCAATACATCCGTCTTTAAAAAATGGATGAGAACCCAATTATAAAAGCTAAATAAGGAATTAAACTTTAGAACATTACCCTTGGATTCATGCAATAACTCTATTAACTTACCGTGAGAATAATTTTGTGATAATTGTGTTGCAAACTTAAAATGTGTGCGAAACTCAATACTCCCATATGAAAGCCCAAGTTACAGATATGATATGATAAAAGTCCAATTACATATATGATACGGAGTATAATGAAAACCTAATTACAGCCTAATTCATTTAGGTGGAAAATTTTTTGGTCTCTCTTATTCTTTTAGTATGAGGAGGATTAAGAATTTATTTTTACCATCACCACTTACATTGTCTATACTCATCACCATTAAATGCAGGGCCGGCCCTAAGGAGTAATTAGGGGGGTAATTAAAAGGGCCCATGAGGGTGGATTAGGAGTCCGCTAAATTAACTATAGGTCGAGGCCTTTATCAAATAAATTTTATTACATATAATTATCAAAATACCGCAAGGTGATAATGAAATGAAATTAGGCTGATTGATAAGGAGTTCATCTGGCTAGAGATGGTCAAGTGTTAGCTATAGTATTTCATGTTGTCTATTCTTTTGTTTATCGGAAAATTCACGTGGTACCCTCGAACTTTGTCATTTTTCATGTGGTACCCAACTTTTTAAATTTGTGCACGTGATATCCTTGAGATTTGATTTTCAAGCACAACGTGCCCTTTTTATCGTTCTTAAAATTTTTAATTGAGCATAAATCATAAACTAGAAATCGGAATTGACTAATTTTTTCTTTTTCCAAATTGATGTCCTCTTCGAGATCTACAGATTGATAAAAAGAAAATGGTCATTCGAAAATTTAAAATCGAAGATATGGTTGATTTGAGATTTTTGATAAGAAAAAACCGTATAAAATGTCGATCGACAATTTTTTTTCTCAAATCGTATATTATGGTGAAATAATAATTTTAGAAAAAAGATTTTGCTGAATCTGAATTCCGGTCTAGGAGTTATGCTCATTTGAATTTTTTATAGCGACAAAAAAGGCATGTTGTGCATAAAAATCAAACATGGGGGTATTATGTACACAAACTTAAAATATTGGGTACCATGTGCAAGTGGTAAAGTTTAGGGGTACCACGTGAATTTTCCGTTTGTTTATAGTGGCTGTAGTTGAGTGTTCAATGTAACTGGAAAACATATGATGAAAACTGCAATTTTTTTTAGATGAATATATATTTACCTTACACCCAAAAAAAAAAAATTATCAAAATAAGAGAATTAGTATAGTGGTTATTTATCGTACCAATTGGTAGGAAGTCTTGTCTTCTATTCTTCATGGCTACATTCTATTTTTTGTTTTCTGGAATTTAGCGAACTAGGTTTGATGTCCGGCTACGCCCGGGCTACCTTTATTTAACATTTAAATTTTATTTTTTATGAAATATGATTTCTCTAAATTTGGTTAACACATACATTTACAATTTATATATTGAAATTATGATGAGAGGTAAAATTAATCAACAAATTATGAGACACGTTCACTTCTCCCGATGTTAATATTATTACTTTCACTACATCCTCTGTTAATACTATTACGTTCACTACTTCTTCGGTTACTGTTGTTTGTTTTACTAATCCTGCTATTTTTACGGTTAACCCGTTAATTTTGTCAAGCTCGTATATTTAAATAAATTAATATTTACTTAAAATCAAACTGTTAGTTAATTTTTTATACTCTTTCCGTTGTTCCTATTGTTACTTTCATTACATGTGATGTGCTACTACTTTCGCTTCTCCCGCCGTCATTATATTTTCTTTCACTACTCCCGCATTTATTATTATTAATTTCACTACTCTCATTGCTGCCAGTATGACTTTCACTACTCCCGTTGCCATATATTATTATTGCTTTTACTACTCACATGGAAGGTTACTATCATAATAGTTGATTATCTAGTTGCATTAAAGTTATATATTTAAATAAATCTGAAATATTAGATTAGAATATTATTTAAGAGCAATCATTATTATTTACTAATTAAATTACAAATCTAATTAATTATGCAATATATATTTGTTTTGAAATATGAATTAATTTACTTACCTTTAAATAGTTTCCAAAATATAATATATATTTATATTATATTTATGTATGTTAAATAATTAACATATTTATACTAATTAATACCATAAGTGGGACCCAATTATTTTAAGGAAACTCGCCATATTCTAATATTCTCTAAATTTATACTTTTAACTAAAATTATATAATATTTACATTGAAATCCCTTGTTCAGGTCCATCACACGGCGCTAGCGATTTAAAACTATATAGTATAATTAATGTGTATAGATTTATTTAATTACATTGAAATCTCTTGGTTTCTGGAATTAATATATAGTATAGTATTGATTGGGTTTGTCATGGCATAATTTGTAAAAATTTACTCATCTAATAGAACTATATATATATATATATATATATATATATATATATATATATATATATATATATATATATATATATATATATATAGAGAGAGAGAGAGAGAGAGAGAGAGAGGGATGGGATCCGGTGAGAACGACTATTTAGTGAGAACGGTGAGAACGATATTTATAATAAAATTTCACGCGCGTCTTGCTGACATCCAAACTTCATCTCTCACATTCACTGATTCACTCAATCACATTTTAACTTCCCTCTCCCTCATTCTGATCCACGACCAACACCACCGCCGGTTTCACTTCTTCCCATCCATCACCACCACTACACGTCACAACCACCACCAGCCACCGCTGATAGTCGCGCCGGAAAGAACCCATCCAAGTCGGCTATTACCCTTATTCTCTTCACTGCTTCCCAAATCATTTCCCCAGAAAATCCCTCAAATCAATCAACAATTAATCTAATCATCATCAATGGCTGACATCAAACAACACTTCTAGATCCAATCATTAATGGTGAAACTCCCTTTGATTCATTAAATAGCAGCGAATTGCCTCCCTTAAAAACGTCCATACTCCCTCTGCCATCATCATTGCTCACCTATACACTAAAATCTCCGATTTGAAAAACACGAAAATCATGCATCTGGTTAATATATTTATGTATCTGGAACCAATTAATATGCACCTAGTGATTAATTTTGTGTATCTATATTAAGATACATTAAATTAGTGGTTAGATACATCAATAATTGGTGTAGATACATTGAAATAACGGGAAACCAACGAAGGGGAGGGTATTGTCGGAGCTCGGTCGGCAGGACAATGGAATTTTGTGATGCGTCAAATATGATGGGAGTGTAGTATTGGCTGATAAACGGCGACCAAAAATGAACCGACGACGGTGGTCCACGCCTTTACCGGCCTTTTTATGTTGACATTAGTGGTCGTCGGCGTCTGGTGGTGGCGGCGTCGAGTGTGCGAGGTGATTAAATGGGTTGTGAGGGACTCATTTCCAATCAGCCACTGTCGGCGAATTTGGATGCGGAATAAGGGCGAAAGGTATGCAAAGTGGGATGCGAAGGAGGGCGATAACGGTGGTCATCTCGGTGCCAGCGTATTGTCAATGGCGGTCAGTGACAGAGCTTGGTGTCGGTGATGGTCGCCGGATTCTGGTGGTAAACGTAAATTAGGATGAATAGGATTTGGATTTGGGATTTGGGATTTGGGCTTTGGGTAGTGTTGTTAATAATGGGGTGGGCTTATAGTGCGTTTGTTATTAATAATGGGCTAGATAGTTCGTTCTCACCGTTCTCACCGAGTGTTCGTTCTCACCGGATCCTAAATCTATATATATATATATATATATATATATATATATATATATATATATATATATATATATATATATATATATATATATATATATATATATATAGAATTAGGTTCAAATGAGTCCACCTTCCTTAAGTGAGTCCATGAGTCCTAATCTAAACCATTAAATTAGAACAAAATTAAGGGTTAAGATTGAATCTGAAAAAAAAAACTCTATATAAAACACTCAAACCCTAATTTTTGTTCATTTCACTTCCTGCTTCTTCTCTCTCTTCCTCCCTTTCCCTCTCTTCCTCCTTTCTCTCTCCGTCCCATCTCACTAGCCCAACTCGACGCCGCCGCCGCCGCCACCGGCAGCCCCTACCCGTTTCATCACCCACTACACTTACCCACCTTCTTCGACAACTACTACCACATCTGCGCGCCCTACTTCCGCCACGCCCCTTCGTGCGCGCCGCCCTTCGTCCTCCGCTGCCCCTCTAGACCGCCACCCCGACACCAACACCACTCCTTTCTATGTTTTTGTTGTGGTGGGTCATGTGGGGGTTTTGGTGGCTGCCGCCTCTATCGCCTCTCCCTTCTCTCCTTTTTTTTGCTTTTTCAGATTACGGTGGTGGTTGTCGTGGTGCTCTAGTGGGTCATATAGAGGTGTTGGTGGCTGTTGTTTCTTCTGCCTATTTCCCTTCTCTTTTTTTTTTTTTTTTTTCTTTTTCAAATCTTTCTCGCCTCTTTCCTTTTTTTTTTTTTTTTTCATATTGGTGGTGCGTGATGGCGGTTGTTGCAGGGGACGCCATGGCTGGTGGTCAGAGGCGGTGGCGGTGGTCGTGGTCTCATGGTCATGGGTTGGGTGGTTGGAGTTGGTGATGTTGGTGGTTATTAAAATAAAGTTTCAGCAGCATGTGTTAAAGTTACATTTATATGGACTAAAGTTACGTTTATATGGACTAAAGTTGCGTTTATATGGACTCAAAGTTACGTTGATATGGACTAATTATATTTATTAAGGACTTAAATTAAAGTTACGTTTATATGGACTAAAGTTTCATTTTAAAGCATTAAAGTTTCACTCGTATATCATTAAAGTTATAGTTAAAAATTAGTTAAATTAAATAAATATTAGTCCCAAGTACATTATTTCACTAAAACAAATTTTTATATTAAAAAATGGTCTAAAAAAATTAAAGTTACACATTTTAGCATTAAAGTTTCACTCGTAAAACATTAAAGTTATATTCAAAAACTGACAATTTAAAAAAATTATAAACCAGTAAAATTAACTAAATTCAAATTTTTATATTTTATATTGTCTAAAAAATTAAAGTTTCAATTTTTAGCATTAAAGTTTCATTCGTAAAACATTAAAGTTATATTTATAAATCTGTAAAAATAAATGAATTCAAAGTTTAATATTAAAAATTAGTTAAAAAAAATTAAAGTTTCAATTTTTAGCATTAAAGTTTCATTCGTAAAACATTAAAGTTACATTTATAAATTTGTAAAATTAAATGAATTCAAATTTTAATATTAAAAATTGGCCAAAAAAATTAAAGTTTCAACTTTTAGCATTAAAATTTCATTCATAAAAGTTAAACTTATAATTGTAAAAGAATTAAAGTTAAACTAATAAATTAAAGTTTCAGTTATAAAACATTAAAGTTTTCATCTTAGAATTGTAAAATCTCAACCATCAATTTTAGAGATCAATGGCTAGGATTAGGACTTAGTGGACTCACCATTTTAGATGGACTCATTAGAACTTGCCTCTATATATATATATATATATATATATATATATATATATATATATATATATATATATATATATATATATATATATATATATATATATATATATATACCGTCGTGTCCTGGTCACCGTCACCTTTGGTATCAGAGCCATGGAAGTAAGATTAATTAAGAAATTTAGAAAGTTATAGTTCAACATACTTGTTAATCCTTATGAGTTTGATAAAACATGTTTTTAATAACAAGAAAACTGTTAAAAACAGTGCAAGTTATGAGGTAGATATACCTAAAAATTTAGATCTGCTTAATAAATGGACTATTCCAGAAATTGAAGTTAATAAAATATATGAATTAGGCTTCTTTGAAAGCTTAGGATTAAAACAAGTAGTAAAAACTACGGAAGAATCAGTTTCTTTAGATGATGAAGAGATGTTTTTACAATTACTAAACAATAAAGACCTAGAACCTTATAGGAAAAAAGAATACAAATTTATACATATAGGGCTAGTTCAAATAGCTTTTAAACCTTTAACATTAGAAGGATTACCTGAAAGCTTTATAGCAGCTTTAAGAGATGGAAGAAATTTAGACTTTAAATCCTCTATAATGGGAATAATAAAATCTAGTCTGGCACATGGACCAGTATATTTTGATGTTCATCCAAACTTGACAGTTTCTTTAATAGATAATAATATTTTAGATACTCTGACTTTAAATGTTAAAACCCATGGTTATCACTATGCTCCAGGGTCAGAAGTAATTTGTATCTGTTATAGAATATATTATAAACCTTTATATACAATGAATCCTCATTGTAAGTTAGCTGATAAAAATCTAAATGAGACTATAATTATTGAGTCTAACTTTTCTAAATCAAATATAACTACAAGAAGAAAAATTAAGTGGGAAGAAATAACTTTTCCAGAAAATTGGAAAATAGAAAGGGCTATGAAGCCAAAACCAATAATTGATACAAATTTATTAAATGTTTCACAAGCAGGTGATAGATCTGTTAATTTGATTTTTGATAATCAAATACCTTTATTAAAAGATAAATCTTCTAGAATTTCTAGATCTAACTCGGTAAGATCATTTATTTCTCCTATAGAATACGAAATAGAAAGACCTTTACCATCTAGAGCTTCTACTTCTCAGATAAGAGAAGAAGAAGATGAAAATCTTCAAGAAGTAAGAATAAATGAATTTAAACGATATAATGATAATATCATAAGAGGGCATACAAATGAACCTCAATTCGAGACCTTGTCTCAAATGAGTTATAATGGTCTTAATGGATAAGAGTGGAAAAATAGATTTTAGCTTTGGAAGCAAAGCTAGGTGCTTAATTAAAAAAGAATTTAATTCACCTAAATGGGAAAAATTTAGAACCTGGTTTTTTAAGCATTTTAATAGAGACCAGCAAAGAAAACTCCAGGATGAGTTTTATGAGTATTGTTCTTCTCATAATCAAATTATGTATTTTGGAACTTGGTTTAATTCTATGTTTATAGAACCTCATATTTCTATGCTAGAAAGAGCATATGAATTACCTGATGATAGGATAATAAAGAATGTTTATCCTCCATTAGAACAATTTCGTCATAGTACATGTATTTTTACTCCAATATCAAAACGATTTATAGCCAAAGATGATGAATTTCCAATAAAGCCAACACAATTAAATGTGTTAATAGAACAAAATAATTATGCTAATTTAGTATTAAATATAGTTGGAGAACATTTAAGTTCTTTGCATAAAAAAATGGATGTAATAACTCAAAAACAAAATATGCAAAATCCTATTAGTAAAGAAAAGATAATCTCTTTAAGATCAGCACCTTCAGGAGTAAGTGTTCAAAGTCCTCCTGAAATTTCAAATTTTATAACAAAAGCTCCTCTTAATTGGGAAAAAGCTTATAAAGAGCAAGAAGATTTGAGTAAACAAATTGAAGCTAATCTTAAAGCAAAATTAGATAAACTAAAGTTACAAACTCTTAATAAGTTTGTGGAAAACCTTTATGATAATGAAAGTAATCATAAAGAAGTCATAAGAGATGAATTAAACAGAATGGATAGAAGATGGGCAGACAAGCCTTATCAAAGGTTATATTATTACAATAGACCTTCACCAATAGATGTTTTACATGAAGAACAAGAATTCCAGTTAAATAATAGTTATAGTGGGAAATGTATTTATGAATGGAACATTGATGGATTTACAGATAAACAAATTTATAATCACATCCACAGAATTATGATGTATGGTACTATGTGTAAAATGGCTGATAATAGTGATGTAACTGTCGCTAAAATGATTGCAGCAGGATTTACAGGCCAACTAAAAGGTTGGTGGGATAATTTCCTTTCAAATGAGGCTAAAACATTAATTATGAATACAAAAATTGAGATGCCGGATGGTACACAAAAGGAAAATGCAGTGTACACATTAGTAATTAATATAGTCGAACATTTTACGGGGAGATATTCTGATAATAATGAAAACATCAGAACTCTTTTACAGAATCTGAGATGTAAAACTCTTACTGATTTTAGATGGTATAAAGACACGTTTCTAAGTAGAGTCATGGAACTCCCTGAAGCGTCAAGTGAACATTGGAAGTCAAAATTTATTGATGGCTTACCTCATTTATTTGCTGAAAGGGTTAGAAATAATCTTAGAAATGGATATACATCTATCCCTTATGATAACTATACTTATGGTAGTCTAATTGGAACTTGTATACAAGAAGGTTTAAATTTATGTAATGAGCTTAAATTAAACCAACAATTAAAAAAGCAAAATCTTCTTGAGAAGAATCAATTAGGAGAATTTTGCAACCAGTTTGGAATGGATGTACCATATCCTAAAAAGAAAAAATATAATAAAAAGAATTTTAATGATCATCCTTTTTATAAAAGAAAAAGGAGAAAGCATCATTATTCACAAGCAAGATTAGATAAAAAGTCTGAAAGAAAAGCCTTAAGAAAGTCATATAAGAAATCAAAAAAGTGGGAAAACCCAGTTGTATGTTACAAATGCAATAAGGTAGGACACATAGCAAAAAATTGTTGGGTAAAGAAAAAGATTTCTACCCTTAATATTGATGAACAAACTAAAGATGAGCTATATAAAATACTTCTTACAAATGATAAATCAGATAGTTCTAGTTCATCCTCTGAGAATGAAGTAAAATTAATGGATGAAGATTCATATTTATCCGATTCCTCTGATACTTCTAGTTCAGAATGTGAACCATGTTCTCAGAATAAACCTTGTGTAAAAGAAGAAAATGATCTTTATAATTTAATATCTCAATTTGAAGATCAAAAAATTAATGTGTTAGAATCTCACCACTGGATTGAGATTTTACAAAAACTTAAAGATCCAGAAGCTAGATCAAAGATTCTTGATCTAATGGGTAAAGAACCTAGTAGTTCTAACAGTTCTAATAATTTATTAAAAACCCAAAATAGTAATAAAGAACCTTATACTATGAATGAACTTTTTAAAATAATAAAGCACAAGAAATTAAGTTCTCAACCTACATCTTTACAAGATGTTCTTAAAGAGATAGAGAGTCTCAAAACAGAAATAAGAGATATTCGTGAAGAAACAAAAAGTCAAGATATGAGAATATCTAATCTTGAAATGTTACAAATTCTTAATCAAGATAAAGAATTAAGTCTAAGTAATGACTTGGAACATATTATAGGTAATGATAAAAATATAGAGAAACCTGAAATGGATCAAATAATTTCTGAAAAACCTACTTCAGAGTTTTTACAGACAGTAGAGTCTATTATTCACCAAAAATGGTATATAAGAATCAATTTAAAAATTAATAATTATTTTGAAAATAATTTAATTGCTCTTGTAGACAGTGGAGCTGATTTAAATGTTATTCAAGAAGGATTAATTCCAACTAAATATTTTGAGAAAACCTCTCATACTCTTTCTCATGCAGGAGGAGATAAATTAAATATTGAATTCAAAATCCCCAAGGCATACATTTGTGTGGATAATAAATGTATTCCTTCATCTTTTCTATTAGTAAAAGATAAGTTAACTACCCCAGTTATACTAGGAACTCCTTTTATTAATCAACTTTATCCTATAACTCATGTGGATAATGAAAAAATAATTGCTACTTATAAAGGAGATTCTATTACTTTTAAATTTATTACCAAACCCATTACTAAGGTTTTACATCAAATATATGATCATTTGATAAATAAAGAAAGACAATTAAATTTTCTAAAACACGAAGTTACAATGATAACTCTTGATGAAAAATTACAGAACTCTAAATTGCAAAGTAAAATTACTTTATTAAGTAATACTTTTGCTACTACAATATGTGGAGATCATCCCTCTGCATTTTGGGATAGGAAGAAACATGTGGTAACTCTTCCTTATGAAGCAGACTTTGATGAGAAAAATATTCCAACTAAGGCAAGGCCCTGTCAAATGAACTCGGAATATTTAACCTTATGTCAAAAGGAGATAGCCTCTTTATTAGATAAAAAATTAATAACTGCCTCTAAATCACCATGGTCGTGTACGGCTTTTTATGTTAATAAGCACACAGAGCAAGAAAGGGGTGTCCCTAGACTTGTTATCAATTATAAACCCTTAAACAAGGTATTGAAATGGATTAGATATCCTATACCTAATAAAAAAGATTTATTGGATAGATTGTATGACTCTGTTATATTTTCTAAATTTGATTTAAAATCTGGATATTGGCAAATACAAATACATCCAGATGATAGGTATAAAACAGCTTTTAATGTTCCATTTGGTCAATATGAATGGAATGTCATGCCATTTGGCTTGAAAAATGCTCCTTCTGAATTTCAGAAGATTATGAATGAAATCTTTAATGATTATGTAGAATTTATTATTGTTTATATTGATGACATATTAATTTTTTCTAAAACTATTGAAACACATTTTAAGCATTTAGATATTTTTCAAAAAATTATTATTCGAAATGGTTTAGTAATTTCTAAGCCAAAAATGTCACTTTTTCAAACCAAGATAAGATTTCTTGGCCATAATATAGAAAAAGGAAGTATAATTCCTATTAACAGAAGTATTGAATTTGGATCAAAATTTCCAGATAAGATATTAGATAAAACTCAATTACAAAGATTTTTAGGAAGTCTTAATTATATATCTCCTTATTATAAAAATATTGAGGAAGATACGGCAATCTTGTATGATAGATTAAAAAAGAATGCAACTTCTTGGACAGAGGATCATACAAACACTGTTAGAAAGATTAAAGCTAAAGTTATATCTTTGCCTTGTTTATCTTTAGCTAATCCCCATTGGGAGAAAATTGTGGAAACAGATGCCTCAGAAAAGGGGTATGGTGGTATATTAAAACAAATAGAACCAGTAACTAAAAAAGAGCTCCTTATATGATTTTATTCAGGTAAATGGAATAAGGCTCAAGGTAATTATGCTACCATAGCTAAAGAGGTATTAGCTATTGTTAAATGTATTTTAAAATTTCAAGATGATCTATACAATAAACCTTTTATAGTAAAGACGGATTGTAAAAGCATGACTAAATATATGTTTACAAAAGATTTTAAACATGATGTGTCAAAACAAATGTTTGCAAGATGGCAATCTCATTTGGCACCTTTTGATTTTCAAATTATTTATAAAAAAGGTGAAGATAATCACCTTCCTGATTTTTTAACCAGAGAATATCTATGATGTATAATTTGCAAAAAGAAAGGTATCAATATTTTTTGCAAAAGATAAAACCTATGATCAACATTACATACCAACATTATTTACAAAGAATAAGACGTCAGACAATTATAAGTTATCAATGGCGCTTTTTAAGGCCAAGGCCTAGTTTTAAACAATCTTTAAGAAAAAGGCTTTCAGCCTATTATTTGGACTGTAAATATAGTACTTTAGAACTATATCGTTTACAAAGTAATGAAATCCTTGATATAGAAGGATATATATATAATTAAAACTGTCATATACTTTTAATTATGGTTGTTTATCATTCTTATGCAGAAATATTTCGTATGGACTTATCCTCTTATAGAGGACGAGGAACCTCTTCCAGAGGAAGAGGCAGAGGAACCTCTGTTAGAGGTAGAGGACGGGGACAAGGACCTAACATCCTTGTTCAATATGGTAATCAAAGGTTGGTTGCAATGGAAACCAACAGATCAGAAGTAATAAGGAGACCGGATATACCCGGAAGTTCTTCTTCGTACTCATCAGCAGTACAAACTATTATTAAGAAAGAGGATGATATGATCCTCAATAATAAAGAAGAAAGAGTTATACTCCTTCTGAATGAATCTGATAAAGAATGGGAAGCAAATCCCTGGTATCTGCGAAAGAGATATCTTGGTAAACTGGGTTATACCCAGGAAACATACAAGTACAGACTCTTCTATGAAGAGATTCTTAAGAATAATGACTGTACTTTTAAACATTTTTATGCAGGAGAATCGATTAAGTTCTCAAAAATTATTATTGGGAAAATACATCCCATAAATGAATGGGGAATATCCCCCATGGAAGAAAAACCGATTATGGTTAATAATATTCAAATGAAATATAATTACTGGGATTATATCCAGGCCTTTGATAAGGCATTATTATATGAAAATGAGTTTCAAACTCATACATGGTTTATTAAAATCAATGTGGACAATATAAATTGGACCTTCATGGTTTATTAAATGGTGGAATTTTTATGGCACCACCCCCGCAATTCTTCCAGAACTCTTTAAAGAGTATTTTGAAAAATGGCAAGGGCTTAAGCCCTCTGGTCAGGATTATATTCCTGAGGATTTAAAATTTTTTATGGAGTTCTCCATTCCATGGATATGGGGAGTAGTTCCTACAACGGGTTATACCCAAGATCTATTCTGTCTTAAAAATAGGTCTTATTCCAAATTTTGGAAGACAATGATGGAGGTTGATGCAAAAGGTGAACTTAACTCCATCATCACAATTAATTTATTGAAAAGTAAGTTAACCTCTTACATAGAAGATAAGGAAAAAGCTGATAAAAGTCGAAGAAGAAAGGAAATTGATGCTGTCATCAATTTATGGGCGGAAGAAGATTCCCTAGATGTTGAGGATATGAGCGAAGAAGAGATTAAGGCGGCTTACCAAAAAGCCTACCAGAAAGCCTTAGCAAAAACTCTTAAGAAGAAAAGAGACGATGAAGCCTCTACTTCTGATATGTCAATGGCTTCATTACACAGCCAAACCTCATACAGCACCCTGATGCAGGATGCTCAGGATCCGGATGATGATATCCCACTAAGTAATGAAGATAGGAAAGCAGCCGCGTGGCTGAAAAATTCAAGCAAAGTTATCTAGAAGCAGGACAGGTGTATAAGACAGATGTCCAAAGCTGTAGAAGCTGTAGATGATAAGTATTAAGTTTTATCTTTTATAAAGATAAAGTTACTTTTGTAAAAGTAGCAATAATGCTGTCGGTTATGACGTAAGTGCTTACGCACTCTTATTTGTCTTTTGTTTTTTCCCCCTGCCTATATAAGGAGGGTTTATATCATAGTTGAAGGCATAGGGTTTTCAACTGCCTTCTCTCTCTCTCCCCTTGTAAAAATTCTCTCAAATAATTAAATAAACTTTCTTCTACTGATTACAACCTTAAGTTTGTAAGTATTTTTTCTTTTATCTTTTTATTTTTCTGTTTTTAATTAAAATTTTGAGTTTAAGGATGAGCCTTATAAGCTAAATCCTTTATGTTGAACTATGACTAGCTAAAAGAATTAATTACTGTTCTTCCTGGTGTTTATACTTTTGGTGATGATGATACTTGAAACAATATTACTCTTCATACCCTTTTAAGATCTGGCTGATAGTTTAAACTCTTTCTGGTTATTGTAAGCTCATAGGACCGTCCTGTTTACCCGTGTTAGCTTGGAATTGGCGTTTTGGGTGTTTGGAGTGGTCATTGAGTCTATGATAATCTTCCTGTTTTGTAAAACCTATCTGACTGGATGAACAGTGTATGAACAGTGTGTGAACAGTGTATGAACAGTGTATGAACAGTGGTCATTGAGGTTCATTTGTATGCCCTCTTATGATATTATCATTATATCGTTTAAATTCATTTATTCTGACTTCTTGAAGATTTTCATCTTCTTCTTCTCTTATCTGAGAAGTAGAAGCTCTAGACGGTAAAGGTCTTTCTATTTCGTATTCTATAGGAGAAATAAATGATCTTACCGAGTTAGATCTAGAAATTCTAGAAGATTTATCTTTTAATAAAGGTATTTGATTATCAAAAATCAAATTAACAGATCCATCACCTGCTTGTGAAACATTTAATAAATTTGTATCAATTATTGGTTTTGGCTTCATAGCCCTTTCTATTTTCCAATTTTCTGGAAAAGTTATTTCTTCCCACTTAATTTTTCTTCTTGTAGTTATATTTGATTTAGAAAAGTTAGACTCAATAATTATAGTCTCATTTAGATTTTTATCAGCTAACTTACAATGAGGATTCATTGTATATAAAGGTTTATAATATATTCTATAACAGATACAAATTACTTCTGACCCTGGAGCATAGTGATAACCATGGGTTTTAACATTTAAAGTCAGAGTATCTAAAATATTATTATCTGTTAAAGAAACTGTCAAGTTTGGATGAACATCAAAATATACTGGTCCATGTGCCAGACTAGATTTTATTATTCCCATTATAGAGGATTTAAAGTCTAAATTTCTTCCATCTCTTAAAGCTGCTATAAAGCTTTCAGGTAATCCTTCTAATGTTAAAGGTTTAAAAGCTATTTGAACTAGCCCTATATGTATAAATTTGTATTCCTTTTTCCTATAAGGTTCTAGGTCTTTATTGTTTAGTAATTGTAAAAACATCTCTTCATCATCTAAAGAAACTGATTCTTCCGTAGTTTTTACTACTTGTTTTAATCCTAAGCTTTCAAAGAAGCCTAATTCATATATTTTATTAACTTCAATTTCTGGAATAGTCCATTTATTAAGCAGATCTAAATTTTTAGGTATATCTACCTCATAACTTGCACTGTTTTTAACAGTTTTCTTGTTATTAAAAACATGTTTTATCAAACTCATAAGGATTAACAAGTATGTTGAACTATGAATATAATCCTGCACAAAATCTCATTTGTGACGGCACGTATCCGTCACTTTGGAGTGACGGATACCATTTTTGCTCACAAATGACCCAAATAGAGGAGAGAGGGAAGCACATGGGGGTGCCCCCACCTTGTCCCCCTATTCGTTTTGTGAGTGGCATTATCCGTTATTTGCTTCGACCCGTCTTCAACAAGGCTAATTGATAATCCTGACCAGAGGGCTTAAGCCCTTGCCATTTTTCAAAATACTCTTTAAAGAGTTCTGGAAGAATTGCGGGGGTGGTGCCATAAAAATTCCACCATTTAATAAACCATGAAGGTCCAATTTATATTGTCCACATTGATTTTAATAAACCATGTATGAGTTTGAAACTCATTTTCATATAATAATGCCTTATCAAAGGCCTGGATATAATCCCAGTAATTATATTTCATTTGAATATTATTAACCATAATCGGTTTTTCTTCCATGGGGGATATTCCCCATTCATTTATGGGATGTATTTTCCCAATAATAATTTTTGAGAACTTAATCGATTCTCCTGCATAAAAATGTTTAAAAGTACAGTCATTATTCTTAAGAATCTCTTCATAGAAGAGTCTGTACTTGTATGTTTCCTGGGTATAACCCAGTTTACCAAGATATCTCTTTCGCAGATACCAGGGATTTGCTTCCCATTCTTTATCAGATTCATTCAGAAGGAGTATAACTCTTTCTTCTTTATTATTGAGGATCATATCATCCTCTTTCTTAATAATAGTTTGTACTGCTGATGAGTACGAAGAAGAACTTCCGGGTATATCCGGTCTCCTTATTACTTCTGATCTGTTGGTTTCCATTGCAACCAACCTTTGATTACCATATTGAACAAGGATGTTAGGTCCTTATTCATATATATATATATATATATATATATATATATATATATATATAGCAAAGATCCGGTGAGTCTGGGGTTTTAAATGAGTCCGTCCTATCATTATACACCGTCGGATTTAATATTACTGGACGCGCGAGATTGCGCCACCTAGCTGAGCAGTCAAAACTAAAAGCTTCACAAGCCGCCATTTCTTTCTTTCTCTCCCTCTCCAATTTCTTTTAGTAAAATCCCCAAAATCAACTGTGAAAAGAAAAATTACGGAGAAGATTGCTGAAGAAATTCACCGTTGCGATTGTTCATCTTCTTCTGATTCCGATCAGGTTCAACTAATTATGATCCTTCTGATTCTTCAATCAAATCTTGTTCTGTCGTCCCTTTTCACAACCCTCGGTGATGGTAAACTTACGTGTCTCCTCTTTCAAAATTTTTTGTTTCCTTCATTTCTTGTCTTTGATTTACGGCATTTTTGGTAATTTTAATTTTGTATCGACACTGCTAGTTTAAGCATGATGAAGGCCCTGTTCTTTTGGACTTAAAGTCACTCTCTATAAGTTAAGTTCAGCAAAATTAAGTTAAGTTCAGAAAAGTTCAGCAAAATTAAGTTAAGTTAAGTTCAGCAAAATTACGTTCAGAAAAGTTCAGCAAAATTAAGTTCAGCAAAATTAAGTTCAGAAAATGTTCATCAAAATTAAGTTCAGAAAAGTTAAGCAGAATAATAAGTTTCATAATATTGACGAGTTTTAAAAAATAGATACAATTTTCGTTCAAATCGGTTGTATAAACAAACCGAGATTAATTATTATTCTATATAATTTTTTCAAAAAAAACATTTATTTAAAGCCGAATTCTTACCTATCCCCCGAAGGTATGTTAGAGCATTTTAATTACCGACATTCGTCATTGAGACTGAAAGTTGAAATGGCATTTGGTCAATTGAAAAAAAGGTGGAAGGTGTTAAAAGTTATGCCTCAAATGTCACCTAAGTATCAAATGTCCATTATTGTTTCTAATTTCACACTTCATAATTTTATACGGATGAGATACCTGTTATACAACATGAAAACGTTCTAGGGACAACAGATTTAGGCATGTTTGATAAGAAGCGGAAAAAAGCTATGTACAAGGTGCGAAATAACATAGTCAAGAACATTTGGCGAGGCAATGGATTTGACGGGGTGAGCTCAAATGAAGATGAAGAAAGTGACGAGGAAGATGATAATATGGAACTAGATGATTAGAAAGAAAAAAATGTAATGTGATTTACTTTTTATTTTTATGTATTAGGTAATGTGTACGAAAATATTAACTTATATAAATAAAGTATTTTATAATCTTTATTTGTGTTTTTAGTTATATTTCTTTATTATTATTATTATTATTATTATTATTATTATTATTATTATTATTATTATTATTAAATATTATTATTATTATTATTATTATTATTATTATTATTATTATTATTATTATTATTAGTATTAAGTGAAATTAAATTAAGTTAATTTAAGTAAGATTATTTTAATTTAGAAAAGTTAAGCTATTATAAGTTAAGTTCAGCAAAATTCACCAAAATTAAGTTCAGCAAAATTAAGTTCAGAAAAGTTCAGCAAAATTAAGTTCAGAAAAATTAAGTTCAGAAAAGTTCAGTAAAAATAAGTTAAGTTCAGCAAAATTAAGTTAAGTTCAGAAAAATTAAGTTAAGTTCAGCAACTTTAAGTCCAAAAGAACAGGGCCGAATTTAAAATATGGAGGCATTTTAATGGTGTTGATGATAATGTCAATCTGAGTCTTTGTATATGTGTTCTATGATAATATTTGAGAATTAATTCTTTATTGATTTCAATTTACATCATAAGGTTTAGTTAACATTAGTTTTCCAAAAAAAAATTGTTTAATCGCCTGATTGAGATAGTTTCTTTTTTGATAGCTTTCTATGCTTACAGTAACACAATTTTTTTACTGTAACACTTATTCAATGTAATTGTAACATATACTATTGTTGTGGTTGCTTGTTATTGTAACGCTTACTAGCTGTTATTGTAGCGCTTACTAAGTATTATAGTATCACTTATAAGGTGTTTGTTATTCTTTGACATGGGGGTTTTAACTAAAGCTAAATAAATGTTTGGGACGAATACATTATAATTTTTTACCGTAATATACTGGCTAGTTATCGTAACATACTAACATGAGTTTTACTGTAACACATGTACATTGTCATTGTAACACATATTTGTCGTCGTTATAACACATATTTTTAAGACATAAAGTTGCGATTTCTTTTATATGGAAGAAGGTATTTTGTTGTAAATGGCGGGAATCTGTCAAGCCAAAGCTAGAATCATGTCACTCATGGTCACTTCTTATTACCATATTGTAATAATGTTTAATCAGTCGTGCTGAAAATTTTTTTGTTGCTTTGAAGATCAATGTTTGATCTTTTTTTACATACTATCCAGGTGCGAAGAACCCCGGAGGTGACTGCAATGAGCAGAAATCTCACTCACCGGCCTAAACGACGAGCAAACAAACGAACGTCGAAACTGCCTTAGCATCCAAGGGAGACTCCAAAAAAGAGTCTGCCACTCGTTGGGCGACGCCTTACTATTATGAATGAAAAGGTTGGGTTGTCAAGTGATAGGGGTTATGAGTGGAACTATTTACGGGGAGCAAAGAACAAAAAGCAATGGCATGACAAAAATGCCATTTTAAAACGCGAGTTGACAAGCTGGGTTGGCTACTGACTGGGCATCTTAAATTCTGAACATTTGATGTATGTTATGAATAATTATGTTCCGAATTTTCAAAGCCAAAATAAAAGTCAATTAGCTTAAATGGTAGAGCATTGTGCAATGCACAAGATGTGGGTTCGATTCCCATATTGGTTATTATGAATTACAGCGTAAAACACGCGTTGACAAACGTGAAAAAGCAAAGTGGTAGAGTGGAGTTGAATGGAGGAAGTAGTAACTAGTGTTACTCTAAGAACTGTTATTTTTTATCGTTAGAGAAATGTCATTTTTTGTCGTATCTAGTTGCACCCGATTCAGCTAAGTTATGGCTTTAAGGCAAGTTGTAATCCTACTTTAAATAAGACATGCTTTGAACAATTGAGACATGGTCTCAATAATTGTTATACACATACTTACATCTAAACTTCTGATTGAGATCATGAAATGATACTCGCTCATGCACGTCGTTGCTGCACAGTCGACTCCGATCATGGCCCAGTCGTCTTTAATTTTGCAAGCCCGAGTATTATTGTTGTTTATTCCTCAATTTTTTTAGTTTACATCTCGTGTCAACAAAATCTAGACACAGGATTCTTAAATTAACTAGGCTATATGGGATTCGAACCCATACCTTTGTACAAAATTTGCACATTACTCTCCCATTTGAGCTAATAGACTTTAGAAGATGCCAAACAAAGATAAAACGAGGAGAACCTACTGCTAATAACCTTTAATATTTGCAGTTGTACAAGTCTTCACCAACCCTAGCTTATCGTCCCCAAGAAGCATCACCCACAAATGTTGCCCAAAATTCCAGAAACTCGGGTTTGAGTGGCATCAGGTCTATTCTAAAATGTTCAGCATTCACCCATACCTTAGCAGAAACTTTGAGCCTTTGTATCTCTAATCTCAGATTGACTTATCCATCCCATGATACACCATATGAAAGCTAGACGAGTTGGCTTTCTTTTCCAATTGGAATTATATAAAAATATTGTCTGGATTGAGAGTTATGAAGCTGTAAGCGAGTTCAGGTTAGTTCTGAAAGTTCAGCATTTCCCTGTACAGTAGTAGCGACTTTCAGACTTCATATCTCTTACCTCGATTTGAACCAATGTGCCTAACATATGCCAAATGAAAGCTAATTGAGTTAGCTTTCATTTCCAATTTGAATCACACACAAAGGACCTCTAGATTGTGAGATATGGCCACTTATTTGATGACAGGTCAGTTCTGAACTACAGTGCATTACACGTGCGCGTGCTACTTGCAGTGGCGATAACTTGAGACACATACCTGATATGGAACTGATTCAAACTCACTTGTAGCCAACATTTCAAGTTTTATATCCATATAGAGATCATGTCAAATGAGCAAGTACGGTTCGAGATATTCGAGTTAGAACAGAGCCTTAAGTAAAGGAGACTGTCTAAATAGTGGTGCCATGTAAAATGCTCAAGCATAAAAGAACTCCTAATTATGTATCATTAAAGCAGCAATAATACGTGAACTTAGCAAAAACAATGAAAATGCTCAAGCATAAATTAACCATTACTCCACTCTTATCCAAAATTTATACGGTAGATATAATGCAATGGAGAGTAAAAGAGAAGAAATTTTGACTTGAAAATTGTAAGCATATAATGATTATAGTAACATAGTTAAATGCAACCTTGATCGCTTGAAGATTCAAATACTCAATTATGTTCTTTTAATTTGTTGTTGCGCTAATTTGCTTACAATTACTTTGCTTTTCCTTCTTTTGCCTGCCTGAGAACATTTTCTATCCTGTTCGGTTTTCTATTTTGTTTTTGGATTTGAATCACAATTTTTAGAAGATTTTTAATGATATATGGGTGCATTGATGCTTATAGTTAGCATTTGCGTTGGTATTTAATGTTGAGGCTCATATTTACTCCGTTGATTTTCGATTGCGTTTTTCGATGACTATTCTTGATATCACTATGCATTGATTTTCATTACTGTGTTAGTTACCTATTCTGAGTAAAAATTTGTTAAGGCTTTGTTATCAGTAAGACGGAATGCTTCCGTTGTGATTTGAAATTGATTTGTTTGTGTTATACCTTGAGGTTCATTACTGTGTTACTGTAACATATAAGATTTATGTAACGCATAATTGTTTGTTACTGAACACAGTTATGATTTTATACATGTATTGTAACTTATAGTAACACATATTAGCCGTTATCATAACACATCTTTGTGGTTATTGTAACACATTTATCTTTATCCGCTGATAAGCCATATGAATTTGTTATTGTAACACACATTAGCTGTTATTGTAACACATATCCGCAGTTGGTGTAACACACTTATTATCATATATAATCCATATGAGTAGTGTCGTGAGCTCTTCTCATGAGTCATAATCATTATTGTAATGCATATTAATTGTTAATGTAACACATATTTGTGGTTATTGTAACACACGCAATTTGTTGGTAGAAGATGTATAGATAAATGATAAGAGTTATGTATTCAAGAGGTCCACTTTAAGCTGAAACAAGTTTGAGTGAGCCTCGTATAAATTAATTTATGTTATGACTATTTTTTTTTTTTCTGTTTTTAAAAGCCAATTAGCTCAAACGGTAGAGCATTGTGCAATGCACAAGACGTGGGTTCGATTCCCATATTGGTTATTGTATATTAATGTTACTTTAATACTAGCAAATGTTACTCTAAAAGATGGCTGAAGTTGTGTCATGTCTAGATGAGCGTGATTAAACATGCCTTGACTTTGAGGCACAAAGGGCTGGAACTTGTAATCCTACTAAAACTAGCACATGCTTTGAAATTTTCCACATGTTCTATCGGAATCTTATCTCGCTGCAATGCGACTACAATGGCTAATGGACATCGTTGTTTCCCGCCCGTGTCTGATCAAGGTTCGTTCATTTTTATTTTTAAATGCCCGAGTATGATTATGGTTGGCTCATCCTTAATGCTACTACATTGCTCATATCAGGACAAGATCTAGTCATTGAATTTCTTAAATTAACTAGGCTATATGGGATTCGAACCCATGCATTTGTGCAAAATTTGCACATCGCTCTCCCATTTGAGCTAATAGCCTTTGAAGTAGTTATAACAACTCACAATGTTATTTTTAACCTTTTTACTTCAAAATTGACAACAACAATGTATCATTTATCACCATCCCGAACACCATACATACTGAAATATTAGCTATACCAGTGTGTAGATTACAAATAACTGAATAATGAAGTAAGCTAACTTAAGATACACATATGCCAAACACCAGCTGCAGCAAAGTAGGTACAATGGTTCACTTTTTAGAGCTCCATTGCCTGAACTTTAATGTGCGTGTCCTTTTTGGTTTCTTGTAGCATGACTTCGGGTTTTCAGGTCTGTGCATAAGCAACCTGCAACCATTCCTCAGAGACCTGTAGTGTAGCAAACAGGCCATAAGCACGTCTCCTAAAATGTTCAGCATCTCAGTGAATGAGACAAATAAAACCTTGAGAGACGACCTTGAGCCTTCGATTGCTCCATTATTGTAACATAGTTCTAGCTATAGAGTAACACCCTTACACCATTAATGTCACACTATCACTATTATCATAACATACTTATACCATTAGAGTAACACAATTATATAATTAAAGTAACACTATTACAACATTAAAAAAACATAGTTATACCTTTCGAAAAACACCATTACTGTAGCAGACAAGTTTCTTAAATTTAATCTTTAAATTATACCATTAAAATAACATAGTTATTTTCTTAAAATAACACACTTAGACATTTGAAATAACAGATTTATATCATAAGAATCACACTTATATGATTAAACCTTATGTTCACAAAACACTCAAAATCTAATAAAATATTAGGCCATTCCATGAAATATTCAAAAGCTAATACCTCGTCTAGTAGTAATTACTACATGCAACACTGCGCTTATTATAACATTTAACACCAATACACGGCTAAAAATTTGTTGCTCATAAACTTGAAATCAGGCTAGTTGGCACAATATTCATAGTTATACCTTGCGGACATAAAGATATTTCAATAAAAATTACTTTTAAACAAGAGATCACACATATACACCAAGAATTTGCAATTAGTAACAACGAAACAACTAGTAATCTATGTATTGACAAAATGAATCATGAATTCAACAATTTCGGAATGGCTGCAGATTACATATTTAACTCTAATTGTAATTAAACTTCATAAACAAAAAACTATCATAGCACAATTAAAACCGGTTATTGTCGCAAGTTACACTGTTATCCATTATAACACACCAACACCGTTACAATCACATACTTTGAACATCAGAGTAACACAGTCATAACTCCTACCATCATTTTAACACTAAATCCAGTATTTGATACCATTTGAACATTGTACAATCATTGTAACATAGTTATTAGTTAAACCAGTAATTTACACGATAATACCATTAAAGTATAACCCGATAATACCATTAAAGTATAACACGATAATACAATTATTGTAACAGAGTTAAACCATTAGTATAACACGATGATACCATTAAAGTAACATCCCATGATGAACTTTTCGACACTAGATTTAAAAAATTCAACTTATCAACCAATTCCAGTATACTTGAATGACCTTAAACATTCAACTTCTAAACTCCAAATTGCAACTGAAGTCTGGAAGAAATAATTAAGATAGTTAAATTGAAACCACAAGATGCAAGAATGAGAGATATTCAAAGAACTGAGAAGGTATGTATCCTCTATTGTTATTATAACACACGTGAACTATTACTGTACCATGTATAAAGAGTCACTGTAACGTAAGAACTGAGAAGGTATGTATCCTCTATTGTTTCCCAGTTTTAAGCAACAAGATATAAAAACAATTAATAGTGATTCTCAAAGAAGCCTCTTATACTACTTTCTTTAATCAATGACGATTACGTTTTCACTCACCACAACAATTACAATATCATTAAATCAGAACACCTCAATCAAATCAACAGAACAAAAACTCAAACATCTAACCACATGAATAATTAATTTAAAAACATTCAAATAAAATCAACATAATGATCTATAGATCAGAACTCTCCGATATCGACAAATTCTGGAATTTAGAAGTAAAAATTCTAGCAATTTTAGTTCCCCTAGCACAACACAGATGCACATGTATCATCACTATATGAACAATTAAATAGAAAATAAAGAAATCATACCTAAAATTAAACACTAAACGAGATAAATCAAACCACAATTAATGTAGAATGATTGTACCATCACAATAGTCACATCGTCGTTGAAGTTTCGTTGGCGCGTGCGTCACTGATTATAGCGATTTTTCCGACATTAGCACAAATATCCTGATTAGAATCAAAATAAAGCACATATTATGAAAAGCATGGGAAGATATGAACAATTCATGGACTTAAATACAAGCTCAAATGCACAATTACAAAACCTAATCACAAAAATTAGCAAAATTGAAATAAAAGAACTGCCAGACCTAAATTTTCTTCCCAAAACAGAGATCCTAGCTTCGTAAATGTCGCAAATATCACTAGAGATGTTGAATCTAGAAAGCAATCATGTATAATTGATCGTAGGAGAAAGTGAAAGAATCGAGTCCTGAAAATTGTTTTTCGTCAGAGAGAAACTGAAGGGAGAGAAATAAGAGAGAGAAATAGTTGAGAGCAAGAATAATAGAAAGAGGCTGTAGGATGACCTCTTATACAAAGCGAGGAAATTACGAAACTATCCTTAAACTCAGCGCTTTATTGTAGCCCTCAGATCTCACTGATCTAACGGTCTAGATTGGTAGGACGGACTCACCCTAAGAAGCTAGACTCTCATGATCATAACTCTCTCTCTCTCTCTCTCTATATATATATATATATATATATATATATATATATATATATATATATATATATATATATATATAGAGTTAGGTTCTTGTGAGTTTTGGTTCTTATGGTGAGTTGTGAGTTTGGAAAATTTCAGCCACTAGATTATATTAGAGATGAATGGTCAAGATCTAATCTTACCTGTCATATAAAATCACTGTCATTTACTTATTTTCTCTTTTTTTCTAGTGCTACTCTTTTTTTTTACTTTAATATTTTTTTTATCTCTTTTTTTACCTCGTGTTATTATGCTTTTTTTTTACAACTTTGATTTGTTTTTTCTCTTATGTTATTCTCTAATTTTCTCATTATGTTACTTTTTTTTTCTTTTTCTTTTTGTATCAGATTTTATTTTACTTGAAATTTTTTTTACTCTTAATTTTTTACCTCGTGTTATTATGCTGTTATTGTGCTTTTTTTTACTTTGATTTTTTTTACGACTTTGATTTTTTTTCTCTTTTTTTTACCACATGTTATTGTCTTTATTATTGTTATTTATTTGTTATTGTGATGTTATTCTGCATTACTTTGATTTTTTTACGACTTTGATTTTTTTTTTTCTTTTTTTTAACCACGTGTTATTGTGCTGTTATTCTATTGTTATTCTGCTGTTATTGTGATGTTATTCCGATGTCACTTTGATTTTTTACTACTTTGATTTTTTTACTACTTTGATTTTTTTACTCTTTTTTTACCACATGTTATTGTACTGTTATTCTGGTGTTATTGTGATGTTATTTCGGTGCCACTTTGATTTCTTTTACGACTTCGATTTTTTTTTACCACGTGTTATTGTGCTGTTATTCTGCTGTTATTGTGATGTTATTCCGGTGTCACTTTGATTTTTTTTTTTACGACTTTGATTTTTTTTTTTACCACGTATTATTGTCTTTGTTATTCTCTTTTTTTATTCTGCATTATTGTGTGATGTTATTACGGTGTCACTTTGATTTTTTTACTACTTTGATATTTTTTTTTACTTTTTTCCCCCGTATTATTGTGCTGTTATTCTGGTGGTATTGTTATTCTGGTGTTATTGTAATGTTATTCCGGTGTCACTTTGATTTTTTTACTACTTTGATTTTTTTTACTTTTTTTTTACGTGTTATTGTGCTGTTATTGTAGTGTTATTGTGGTGTTATCCGTCTGTGATCTATAACTCTACCATCTACCACTCCATCACTATTTGTTTTGGTAGTATTTCAACTGATAATTCCATTTGTGTACGATCTCATCTTAAAGATTGGTGCTAAAAACTTTATTGCTTCAAGTATTGCCGAAAAAATTATAAGACTTCCAACAAAGAGTGCCTGGCTCCTTAGGGCAAGTTCCCTCCTTAGGACAGGACCCTGGCATAGTATATGGTTATTATCGTCTACATCTACCCAGCATTCGCCTTTGCACCACCGGTCACATTCTGGGGCATCTGCAAACAGAGGAAACACAGCTGAAAAAACAACTTCCACATAAATTTGAAATGTATGAAATCCGATGAGGGTTCAACAAACTTACATTGGCATCCATTAGGCAGGTAAGGATTCCCACCGAAACCTTGTGCTGACTGACATTCACATGTGTAATCATAAGTACCCACATCATTAATAGCGCAGTTGGGATTCACATTGTCAGAAGATAATTGGTAAACCCAATTCAGAGCAACTGGTATACGAGTACCATTCCGACTGATGGACCAAACAAATTGAGGCTGGGACAAGTTAAGGTTGTATAAATAATTACCATCCACCAGGAAGACATAGCTACAGCCTACAGGTACTTCTATTCCGAGTGAAATTCACGCTGTAAACATTCAAAGGGTACGGCGGATCAGTTAGGCAAACTGGCTCCTGGGTTTTCAATGATGACATAGTTATCCTTCAAATCATAGACTACCAACAACTACATAACTCACAAATTCATACTCCCTCCATCCCAATCATTTATTTACCTTTCTTATTGTGGACAAGGCCCTCGGGAACTGCGTCCGCGGGATCCACACCAGGCATAATCGACTCGAGGTTCTTTCGAATCGAATTAAGACCAATTAGAGTCGCCACCAAGTTTTTTGGGAACTTGGAACCGTTCAAGTCAACTTTACACCTTTCATCGAAAAGCATAAAGCCAATCGACTACGAGTGATTAAAGATAAAGACTTGTACCCTATATCACTCGATTTGAATGACTCTCGTAATCCAATGGTATTTAGACGGATCCGCAAACCATAGATCTTGAGTAAGGGGTGAGGGTACGTGTTAGGAAGCCCATAAGGACACCTAACCCCGCCCGTCAATAACGGCCTCTACTAAGTCAAGTGTCGGAGTTCAAACAAGGTCATAGCTACTACGATATATGATATGCAAACATCATTTTAAACCCTAACATGTGACAACAATTTCTATGTCGTTTTAGATGCAACTAAACTAACTTTGTCAAAGTTGTAATTTAGCATGTGGGTTGATTGATCTAACAACATTCAAACGAAACAAACAAGGCTTGATGGGAATGGGGGAGCCGTTGGGATCTACCCTATTACAACCCAGGCATTTCATGCCGACACAACGATAAATTAAAGATACAACTCGATCTAAATACAATTGCTATATACGACACCATACGCGACACATGGCCATTCGGCCTAGGAAAACGTGCACAAAGGGGTGACTCACGGCCTACATGACTCACGGCCTTGGGTCACTCCTCGTAATGCGTGCTTCCACTTAATCTTATCGAATTAGACATTGGGTCACACACCAAAGCATGCATTAGCATAAATCGGGCCATGTTGCTTTAAACAACATGCGATTTACTACGCTCTCACTTGCATTGGGGCACAACCGTCTAACTAAACAAAACTAAGGTTTTTAGAAATCGTTTGACTCGATAAAGGTAAACTAATTACAAACAAACTACCAAACATGACTCGATAAACAAAGTAATTACAAGATACGAAATAACGAGATAAAGATAAAAAAACAACGAGAAAAGGACCACAAGGACACGGCCAAACACGGCCCACACGATCTATCATACCCTAATTCTTAGGTTAGATTCATTAGGTTAGATAGATGATTGCGAAACGAACTCGAAACAAGTTAGAAAACAAGTTGAAAACGACGTTGATCGGTTGAGATGATGTCGCGCAATTGTGTATTCTACACGGCTCAAAAGGGGTCAAATTAGGTCAAGTTTGCTAATTAATTTAACTCATCGAGTGTTAATAAGAAGGTGCTAATCACGCACTCTTATACTAGCGAGAAATTAGGTGAAAGAGAGAGATGCGTTCATTAAGTTCTGAAATTGTTAGTTGATTTTTAAAGCTATGTCGATGTACCCTAAAGTGTCTAATTAGGTTATTAAATTGATCTAATGTCATCTAAATAAGTCATATGTTAACAATCAGAGGTCATACTAACATGCAACGGGTCCTAAGGTGGGTCGAATTGGCCGAGACAACAAAGGGTCAAAAGCGAGGAACGGAAGTTAGAAATTCGTTTTATTTATGCCCTACCTTGAACACGAGGATATGTAAATGAGACGGGGGTGTACGACCGACTGATGTAGCGGTTTCTTTTCCCATGTCAAGTCAACGGGGGTGTTCATGGTGGTACTTTAACTCATACTCGGACTAAACTAGTTTCATAGTTAATTTAAACGATAAATAAAAGCGATAAACAAACAAAAACAAACTATAAAAGAACAAACATAAAAACGAAATAAAAAAAGGAGAAAGAGGAGTATTTGATGCACCCTCAACCTACATGTATCGTTGACACCGTCTTGGGTCGTAATCGATGGTAGATTTTATCTCGAGAGGCCGTCGTCGACGAAGAAACAAAGCAAACACGCGTTTTTATCGAATCTGGACAGCAACTTTCAAACAGCGATTTCTCCCTCGTTTCACGATGAAAATTCGATTTAAAAGATGTTTTGAAAACTAAAAAGAGAGGAGAACAGAGATCTTAAAGCAACCCCTGCTAGTTTTGAGTTATTGAGCACGAAAAACGAGCACAAACAAAACTGGACAGACAGGAACAAACCGCGAAAACAGAGTGTATAACACTCTGTTTTTCGAGGGATTTCGTGTACTCTCAAGGGCAATTTGGCTCGTAAATCTTTGTCTAATGTGTAGATGGATGTTATATGGTTAATTAGGAACAAGAAAATCGAGTTTTGATGGAGGTTTGAGGGAGGAACGAATTGTTTTTTTTGAGGAGGACACACAAACATTTCGGTTTGTATGTCGGTGTTGTGGAGGGTTTTTGAGAGGCAATTAGGGTTTGTTTCTGAGGTTTAAAGCTTGTATGTGATGCTTGGATGTATGGAGGACTTAGAGGAATGAATGTATCGTGAAGGGGTGGTATTTATAAGGAGTTAAAATAGGTTAAAAGAGAGGAAGGCAAATCGGGCTAGTGAACATAGGCTGCTGTCCAGCAGCTTTTGGGGGGGTTTCTTGGTGATTAAGCTAGGGTAACATGGGTAGGATACTAGGGTATGGGTTAGGATTAATGGGTACGGGTTTTGGTGGTATTTGGAGCGGGTTTTGGGCTCGGGATTGAGCTGCCAAAACAGGGGGGCTGCTGTTTGTTGCGGGCTGTTTGGGGGCTGTTTGGGACGAGAATTTGGGCCGTGGTTATGGGGGTTCGAACAAGGGTGGATGGGTAGAGGCTTAGGTTGGTTAGTGTACTCGATATTCGTGCCAACTCGTAAAGAAAAAGGGGTCAAAAACCGAGCTAAAATCGAGCTCAAAAACGTATGGTTGAAACGAGTTCTTTTCGATTTTTAAATCGATTTTTCAAATCAATTAACACATTAAAATAAATGATTTTTCAAATCAAATATACTCATAAAATGATTTTTCAAATCAATTATTTATTTTATTTTCAATAAAATAAACTTGGGAAAATAAATTCAAAATAAAATAAAATAAATTGAATTCACCTCCAAAAAACCATAATTTAAATATCATTTAAAATAAAAAAATGAACTCACTAAAAAACATTAATTTAAATATCATTTAAATTAATAAAATGAATTCACTTAAAAAAACATTAATTTAAATATCATTTAAATTAATAAAATACTTCATCGACGACGCCCATTCTACCTCGTAAAACGAGCTCCAAATAATGACAATGACAATTAACAAATACATGTGTCCTATCATCATCGGGTGTTTTCCGGGTTCTCTATAAATTCCAATATCGACGGATATGGGTATCTACAGAGCCCCCACTTTGACTGAGGCTTGGACAAGGCGAAAGTCAAAGTATACCCCAGGTCCCTTTCGACCTGAGGATTCTGCGGGTCGTTTATAGTCCATTAGACTTGCGTATATAAGCTCGCCAGCCATAAGAAGAGATCATACCTGAAACTTCGTTGGGGATTGACTCTTTATTCTGTTGCGTCGAATTATCATCGTTGGTCATCGACCCATAAATTGCATAAATGGTGGGTTGAGCCTTATCCTTAGGCGCCTACGTATCCGTTTCTGACGGAATCAAACCCGCGTCGTAGTTCGGCCTCTGCTGACACATGCCCAAAGTTTATCATCTGCTGGCGTATGTCCAAAATTCATCATCTGCTGACATTTGCCCAAAATTTATCATCTGCTGGCGCTTGTCCGAATGGGCCGGGACTTTCCAAGGAGGTTGCCGCCGTTTTCATCATTTGCTTTCAGCTACGGAATTCTTCCCTTTCATACTCTTGTATTGAATTGAATTCTTGGTGGATATCATCCTTTACATCTTGATAATGGTCTCTGAAGCCAACGGCTTCAGAGCCCCCAGTTTGCAATGGCTCTAAAGTCGAAGACTTTAGAGCCCCCAGTTGAAGCATATCCTGCTATATTTGAAACATAGAAAATGTACTAGCAATAATCATCACATAGGCACATTTGGATCATCGATCTTGAAATTGGATTATTTGAATACCGGGTCATCGACCCGAGAATTGAATTTGAAAATTTTGAATAATTGGGCCATCGACCCGAATTTTGAATTTGTCATCACTTAGAAAATTGGGCCATCGACCCGAGGCTTGAAGTTGAAGTGTTGGAATGCTGGGTCGTCGACCTAAAATTAAATTTGAATGACTGGGTCATCGACCCGAAATTTGAACAAGTTGAAAATTTTGAATAATTGGGCCATCGACCCAAATTTTGAATTTGACATCACTTTGATATTGGGCCACCGACCCTTCGAAATTGAATTTGAAAGACTGGGTCATCGACCCGAAAAGATTCTACTACTTGGATCATCTATCCGTAATTTGCGAAAAGTTTTGAAAATTTCGGAATTTTGAACTTTTGAAATTTTTTTTTTTAATCGAACCTTGATGAGTGAGCATGAAATACGACTCAAACACTCCGTATGACCCGTAAACGAACGTGGGCGTAGCCCGCTACCGTAAAACAAAAAAGGAAAATAAAACCGTAAGTGTGCCCGGGTTTTAATTCAATTATTGACTTGTTGGGGATAGAAATGTAAATTGGCCATTCTGGCGCCAAAAGATGGCAAATGGGAATCACAAGGCCGTCGGACTTGTGACGGAGATATCGTATGATCAAAATGTCATGGGCGTGCTCCTCAGGGCACATGGAAATCAAGATCACTCGGCATTGACAAGGTGGATTAAACTCACGGAGCAACAACGTTGGCTTCGCCCAGACACTAAACACAGACTGAGTTTATGAGAACACTTAGATATCACACATGACTTTTGTTGGGAACATTCTGTCACTCTTCTCCTCGCCTCCTTTCTTTTCAGCGAGTTTTCATTATTTCTTGCCACCGCCTTCTTTCTTTTCAGCGGGCTTTTCCTATTTTTCTTCCACGCCTTCTTTCTTTTCAGCGGGTTTTTCATATTTTCTGTTCCCAACACAAACCCACATCTATGTAACTCAGCATCTTTGCCTAAACCGTTAGATAAAGCTCATTCCGAGACTTGACACTACTCATCTGAACCTCATCCTTATCCTAGCCTACATCGAGTGCTAAGACCGACTCAAACAAAGGTGGCTTCATTTGGACTTGGTTAAGACCCGTAAGAAACCGACAAGATGACAACTTGGACGATAGGTGGATTGAATCCCTTATTCTGAAGGACTGCCTACGTATTCGCGTGGAGCGAAATCAAATCCGACGTAGTTCGATCATGGTGCATAAACATGGCATTTTGATTGTGTGTACACACTCGAAGGTTTCACCTAAGGTATCATGTCAAATCCCATTCTAGCCTGTAAAGTACCGTTGTATCCCGTGTCTAGGGTTGGTACAAAAGGCTTGGATCTTTTGGGATGTGGAGCTTGGTAATAACAAGTTGGAATGGTTAACCATCATTCTGAAGGTTTGTTTTGTGGTGCTAAGGCCAAGGGCTATGGCTTACATCGTGGTTGGAAAAGGTGTCTCGGTTTTGACGAAATCCGAGTGCAAATGGGTTGGAAAACAATGTGGGTTCAAATTTCCATGTGTGCACGGGTTTTAATTCAATTATGGACTTGTTAGGGGTAGAAATGTAAATTGGCCATTCCGGCGCCAAAAGATGGCAAATGGGAATCACAAGGTCGTCGGACTTGAGACAGAGATATCGTATGGCATGGGCGTGCTCCCAAGGGCACATGGGAATCACAAGGCCATCGGACTTGAGACAGAGATATCGTATGGCATGGGCGTGCTCCCAAGGGCACATGGGAATCAAGATCACTTGGCATTGACAAGGTGGATTAAACTCACGGAGCAACAACGTTGGCTTCGCCCAAACACTAAACACAGACTGATTTTATGAGAACAGTTGGACATCACACATGACTTTTGTTGGGAACATTCTGTCACTCTTCTCCTCGCCTCCTTTCTTTTCAAAATGAGTTTCATCATTTCTTACCACGCCTTCTTTCTTTTCAGCGGGCTTTTACTATTTTTTCTTCCACGCCTTCTTTCTTTTCAGCGGGTTTTTCATATTTTCTGTTCCCCATACAAACCCACATCTATGTGACTCAGCATCTTTGCCTAAACCGTTAGATAAAGCTCATTCTGAGACTTGATACTATTCATCTGAACCTATATCCTTATCCTAGCCTACATCGAGTGCTAAGACCGACTCAAACAAAGGTGGCTTCATTTGGACTTGGTTAAGACCCGTAAGAAACCGACAAGATGAGAACTTGGATGACGGGTGGATTGAATCCCTTATTCTGAAGGACTGCCTACGTATTCGCGTGGAGTGAAATCAAATCCGACGTAGTTCGATCAAGGTGCATAAACGTGGCATTTTGATTGTGTGTACACACTCGAAGGTTTCACCTAAGGTATTATGTCGTATCCCATTCTAGCCTGTAAGGTAATGTTAAATCCTGTGTCTAGGGTTGGTACAAAAGGTTGTGGTTCTTTGGGATGTGGAGCTTGGTAATAACTAGTTGGAATGGTTAACCATCATTCTGAAGGTTTGTTTTGTGGTGCTAAGGCCAAGGGCTATGGCTGCTGATGTGGTTGGAGATGGTGTCTCGGGTTTGATGAAACCCGAGTGCAAATGGGTTAGAAAACAATGTGGGTTCAAATTTCCATGTCTGGACCCTAAAGGCTAGGTATAACAACACAAGCGGAATGATTCTCAAAATTCCCGACTATCCCCTTGTAACTGTCTCAGGAAGGACTTAGGGGTAAAGATGTTACTACTTAAGTTTTTGGGCTTCGCCCATTGAACCTCAACTATGGGTACTTGACTTGAATTCTGGCTTCCGTAATTTCGACATTCAACCAAGAAGCATTCCGCAATAACTTCAACATCTTTTTTCTTTTTTCTTTCATTTTTTTCATTTTTTTTTCTTTTGCTTTTTTTTTCCTCATATTTTCATTCTTTTTCATCTTTTTTTTTCTCTTTTCTTCTTGAAAATGGTCTTCTATTCATTCTCTTAGTCATAAATGGATACACCTTGAAAACTGGGCTTCGCCAACTAATTTGGGTAAGAACTAACAATTCCTTGTTAGAATGGGTTGATATCTTCTCTCTTCGAGATGGGATGATTTTGTTGGGGATGGGCTTGCCTTCCATCATCGATAGGGGAAACAAGGAGCTAGTCCGGGTTCGTCATAGAATCATCTAAAAGCTTGTCATAAGCACTGGTTCTGATGGAGGTTTTCTACCGCCAGACATGGAATAGGTAAAGGAATCAAACACGGAATCCTATTGTACCTTACGTTTTGAAACGGGACATATTTCTACCCCAGGGATGCCTTTGAGTGTGTTGTGCATTTTATCATGTTTTCAGAATGATTGAGGATTGGAAACAAGACAAATTTGGAAACGAAACTGGAACTTTTTATTGGAAAGACAAATGCTTAACAGACTCGAAGGAACGATTCCTGGGACACACCCTAGGTCATCGCGGAACAAACGACTCAACTTCAGGAAAAGAAAGTCCTAGACTCGACTCGACTAAGATAAGAAAACAAATCCCGACTCATAATTTCAAATCTGGTCATGAGCGTTCTCTTGTTCAGCTGTCAGCTTAGATGCTTGATCCCTTTGATGGTCTGCCTCCATCCCGAGGTAGTCCTCTGAGGATCTACGCCAGTGATGAAGGTTGGTGAATCGAATTGTCTTTTATTAACTTCGTTAATGAGAGGAGTACATTCTAGAGCAAGACTCCCGATTTGAATTTCATTCTTCGGGTTTGGCAAGAATTCAGAGCAATCCACAAATATTTTCCCGATAAACACCCCTTTCAAGTGACATGGGTGGATAAGATGGGAATAATCGACATTGTCTTCGACAGAAACAAAGTTGGCGTGATTGCCAAATGGATTGGTGATGTTATTGGGTTTAACAGTTGGGATCGGGAGAGTTCCGTTCTCAATCATATCTTGAATTTCGTGCTTTAGTCTAAAGCACTTTTCGGTATCGTGTCCCTTACCTTGATGAAAGGCACAGTAGGCATTCGGTTTGTACCATTTGCCTTGTTGTTCAGCAGGAGGGTCCGGAGTTGGACCAATAGGCTTCAGCTTTCCTTGGGCTATGAGCCTTTGGAGAGCGTATGTATAAGTGCATCCGATATCGGTGAATGCCCTAGGTGTTTGGCGTTGTGGCTTCTTCGATTGCCCTTCTAAGAGATTGATGGCTTCATCAATATGGGCCGTTGTTGGGGCTTTGCCCTTAGACGATGAGGCCCCTTGGTACCCTTTTGGCTTCTCAGCTTCTGCCATTCGGACGTCATCTTCAACCTTTATCCCGATTCTTATCAATTCTTTGAAAGAACCAAAATTCTGGTATTTCAGAGCATTATGGTAAACAGGTCGTAAATTCTTCACGAACTTATCTACCATTTCAACTTCATCGGCTTCTTAGCTAGTTTCACGCTTTCAAATACGCGCCATCTTGCGAGTAATTCAAGATAGCCCTCTTTTTCCTTTTGTGTCATAACCTCCAAAGTTCTTATGTTGGTTTGAATCTCGACGTTGTCGAAGATAGTGCTTACGAACTCCACCGTAATATCTTCGAAAGTGGGGAAGTTCTTAAGGTCCAGATTATAGTACCACGCCTTCGGTGTTCATCCGAGATTGAGCGAAAATTTCGAGAGCATGTCGTGGTACTCCCTTCAGGTGCTAAGTACCCCTTATAGGCCTTAACATGGTGGATGGATCTTCAGTGCCCTTAAACTTTGGGATGTCGGTGAGTACCATGTTCGTGGGCAACTTATCCTGCACCAGGGCATAGGCCCTAGCATTCTCATAGTGAATGTTCTTCCCCTGTGAGAGCTTCAAACGGTCTTCGATGAACTTGAACCGTTTTCCGGATCGGTCGGTGGTGGAGGGGAATCTTCACCCAGCTTGGATTCGATTGCATCCATTCGGGTCATCATGAGGTTCACGGCCTCAGTAAGCTTGTTAACAGCATCTTCCATTGCTTGACGCCGGGTTTTTGGCGGCCTTTCTACAAGAAAACCCCGTACTGAGTCAATATTTAAAGTAAGAGCCCCTGCACACTTAAGGACTCGACCCCAACTTGACTCAAACAAAGACTCGACTTGAGATCGATTAAACAAGGGTTTGACTCACGGTTTGATTTAGACATCGATTCATTTTAGACTCGACAAAACGACATGACTCAAACTGTCATAACTCGATTCTAAACTGGACTTGGTGTGACTAAACCCGTGATTGGGCTAACACAGCCCATGGGTTCGAGTGAAAACGTCCTAAAGGGCCTAGCTTGGACGTTTTTTGTGGACTATCCTAGACCAAAAGGTCGACCAACATGACTCAAAGCCCAAGAGGTGAGCTTGGGTGACCCAACAGGGCCGTGTTCTAGACTCTTAGAACGAAACACATCCGGCCTAACACGGCCATGACCCGGACACGACTCGACGCATTTCATGCTTGGTTGAGGTTCGAGAAACATTTTGGATTGATTTTGAAAAATGAAGGATTGATTTGAAAATGAGATTTGAAATGGGCGACATGCCATATAAAAGCTCATTTTGGGCCGAAATTTCTAGTCCTATTTGGGCAGCGTTCCGCGTTTTTAAAACCATGCTATTTTGAAAATAAGTTGTTCAAAAGTTCGGTTTTGAAAAGGACATGGGAATTTTCGAAAAAAAGACTCGGGAAAACACATTGCACATTGTCATTCTCATGCTATAAGGATGTATGCTCCTAGACATCTCTAAGTCTCGGCAAGTCTTCTATAAGAAGGTATATGCCCTCCATCCTTTTGCGGTCTTATAGAGCAAGGTGTCTTAAGGTAAAGTACCTAGAAGATCGTCCCCACCATCAAGAACCACGCGAGGCGAAGTGGAAGCGAGCAATGTGCAGCTTCCTAGCATAGTGGGACGTCGCCCCCCACGCATCACGAAGAAACGCTGGATGGCCCGGCAAGTCCTTAAGGGTTTATGCATGAATCGTAGCACTATGAGTAATGTTTTACTTTCCAACACTTTCTTTTCAAGTTTCACCTCGGAGGAAAAGACCCTAGAAACACAAAGTGTAACTAGTCCTCTTTTCCCAGTGAGTCGCCAAAAGCGTGGACAAGGCCCTCGGAATCTGCGTCCGCGGATCCACACCAGCATAATCGACTCGAGGTTCTTTCGAATCGAATTAAGACCAATTAGAGTCGCCACCAAGTTTTTTGGGAACTTGGAACCGTTCAAGTCAACTTTACACCTTTCATCGAAAAGCATAAAGCCAATCGACTACGAGTGATTAAAGATAAAGACTTGTACCCTATATCACTCGATTTGAATGACTCTCGTAATCCAATGGTATTTAGACGGATCCGCAAACCATAGATCTTGAGTAAGGGGTGAGGGTACGTGTTAGGAAGCCCATAAGGACACCTAACCCCGCCCGTCAATAACGGCCTCTACTAAGTCAAGTGTCGGAGTTCAAACAAGGTCATAGCTACTACGATATATGATATGCAAACATCATTTTAAACCCTAACATGTGACAACAATTTCTATGTCGTTTTAGATGCAACTAAACTAACTTTGTCAAAGTTGTAATTTAGCATGTGGGTTGATTGATCTAACAACATTCAAACGAAACAAACAAGGCTTGATGGGAATGGGGAGCCGTTGGGATCTACCCTATTACAACCCAGGCATTTCATGCCGACACAACGATAAATTAAAGATACAACTCGATCTAAATACAATTGCTATATACGACACCATACGCGACACATGGCCATTCGGCCTAGGAAAACGTGCACAAAGGGGTGACTCACGGCCTACATGACTCACGGCCTTGGGTCACTCCTCGTAATGCGTGCTTCCACTTAATCTTATCGAATTAGACATTGGGTCACACACCAAAGCATGCATTAGCATAAATCGGGCCATGTTGCTTTAAACAACATGCGATTTACTACGCTCTCACTTGCATTGGGGCACAACCGTCTAACTAAACAAAACTAAGGTTTTTAGAAATCGTTTGACTCGATAAAGGTAAACTAATTACAAACAAACTACCAAACATGACTCGATAAACAAAGTAATTACAAGATACGAAATAACGAGATAAAGATAAAAAAACAACGAGAAAAGGACCACAAGGACACGGCCAAACACGGCCCACACGATCTAGCATACCCTAATTCTTAGGTTAGATTCATTAGGTTAGATAGATGATTGCGAAACGAACTCGAAACAAGTTAGAAAACAAGTTGAAAACGACGTTGATCGGTTGAGATGATGTCGCGCAATTGTGTATTCTACACGGCTCAAAAGGGGTCAAATTAGGTCAAGTTTGCTAATTAATTTAACTCATCGAGTGTTAATAAGAAGGTGCTAATCACGCACTCTTATACTAGCGAGAAATTAGGTGAAAGAGAGAGATGCGTTCATTAAGTTACAGAATTGTTAGTTGATTTTTAAAGCTATGTCGATGTACCCTAAAGTGTCTAATTAGGTTATTAAATTGATCTAATGTCATCTAAATAAGTCATATGTTAACAATCAGAGGTCATACTAACATGCAACGGGTCCTAAGGTGGGTCGAATTGGCCGAGACAACAAAGGGTCAAAAGCGAGGAACGGAAGTTAGAAATTCGTTTTATTTATGCCCTACCTTGAACACGAGGATATGTAAATGAGACGGGGGTGCACGACCGACTGATGTAGCGGTTTCTTTTCCCATGTCAAGTCAACGCGGGTGTTCATGGTGGTACTTTAACTCATACTCGGACTAAACTAGTTTCATAGTTAATTTAAACGATAAATAAAAGCGATAAACAAACAAAAACAAACTATAAAAGAACAAACATAAAAACGAAATAAAAAAAGGAGAAAGAGGAGTATTTGATGCACCCTCAACCTACATGTATCGTTGACACCGTCTTGGGTCGTAATCGATGGTAGATTTTATCTCGAGAGGCCGTCATCGACGAAGAAACAAAGCAAACACGCGTTTTTATCGAATCTGGACAGCAACTTTCAAACAGCGATTTCTCCCTCGTTTCACGATGAAAATTCGATTTAAAAGATGTTTTGAAAACTAGAAAGAGAGGAGAACAGAGATCTTAAAGCAACCCCTGCTAGTTTTGAGTTATTGAGCACGAAAAACGAGCACAAACAGAACTGGACAGACAGGAACAAACCGCGAAAACAGAGTGTATAACACTCTGTTTTTCGAGGGATTTCGTGTACTCTCAAGGGCAATTTGGCTCGTAAATCTTTATCTAATGTGTAGATGGATGTTATATGGTTAATTAGGAACAAGAAAATCGAGTTTTGATGGAGGTTTGAGGGAGGAACGAATTGTTTTTCGAGGAGGACACACAAACAGTTTCAGTTTGTATGTCGGTGTTGTGGAGGGTTTTTGAGAGGCAATTAGGGTTTGTTTCTGAGGTTTAAAGCTTGTATGTGATGCTTGGATGTATGGAGGACTTAGAGGAATGAATGTATCGTGAAGGGGTGGTATTTATAAGGAGTTAAAATAGGTTAAAAGAGAGGGAAGGCAAATCGGGCTAGCTGAACATAGCTGCTGTCCAGCAGCTTTTGGGGGGGTTTCTTGGTGATTAAGCTAGGGTAACATGGGTAGGATACTAGGGTATGGGTTAGGATTAATGGGTACGGGTTTTGGTGGTATTTGGAGCGGGTTTTGGGCTCGGGATTGAGCTGCCAAAACAGGGGGGCTGCTGTTTGTTGCGGGGTGTTTGGGGGCTGTTTGGGCCGTGGTTATGGGGGTTCGAACAAGGGTGGATGGGTAGAGGCTTAGGTTGGTTAGTGTACTCGATATTCGTGCCAACTCGTAAAGAAAAAGGGCTCAAAAACCGAGCTAAAATCGAGCTCAAAAACGTATGGTTGAAACGAGTTCTTTTCGATTTTTAAATCGATTTTTCAAATCAATTAACACATTAAAATAAATGATTTTTCAAATCAAATATACTCATAAAATGATTTTTCAAATCAATTATTTATTTTATTTTCAATAAAATAAACTTGGGAAAATAAATTCAAAATAAAATAAAATAAATTGAATTCACCTCCAAAAAACCATAATTTAAATATCATTTAAAATAAAAAAATGAACTCACTAAAAAACATTAATTTAAATATCATTTAAATTAATAAAATGAATTCACTTAAAAAAACATTAATTTAAATATCATTTAAATTAATAAAATACTTCATCGACGACGCCCATTCTACCTCGTAAAACGAGCTCCAAATAATGACAATGACAATTAACAAATACATGTGTCCTATCATCATCGGGTGTTTGCCGGGTTCTCTATAAATTCCAATATCGACGGATATGGGTATCTACACTTATTCTTTCTTACGGGTAATTTAATCAAATGTAAAAAAATAACTCCGTCGTCTATCTAAGATTAACTTACATGGGTGCCACTGCTAAACTACCAACAACTACATAACCATACATTCACCATCATCACCCCATAACCTTCCCTTTATCATCATACCAAATACTCAACTAACATCTATCCCCTTTGTCTAAAATAAACCCGACATTTTGTGCATCTCCCTCCAACCCAAACGAAGCCCAGACCAAAACCCGATTTTGGAGCCGCTCAAATCACAGCATCATCATGGCTCAAGCTCCCGACTTCGTTTCTGCCTCAATTTGTGTATTGATTATAGACAATGAGGGTATGCCTATCAACATTTTCCTCCGTCGCGGGCGACGAGCACTCACACAAGGATGGCCACCAACACCACAAAACGAGATATTTCTAAATCTACAATCACCAAATTCACGCCGACGATTATCAGGCGTACTCAGCCGACACCGATGATTACTCCGGCGAACAAACCCATCATCCAATTCATAAATAGCCGCTAATCTAATGACTCGCCTGTACAAATTGATTTTCGAATGGATATTTGGTGCACCGATCTGATCGCCAGAGACTTAACGTTCTTACATAATAATAAGCGTCGCCACCGTTGCCGGAGATGACGTTCTCTCCACCGTACCCGTCGTCCTCATCTGGTAGTGAGAAGGAGATGACGGCGATAAAGGAAGAGGAGGATTAAACGAAGGAATCACCATTGTTGTCGAATAGTTCAAGCTCGAATCAAATGATATCGCCTCCTGAATCCGAAATTATCGCCGTTAACAGGGAAAATTGATACATCTTTGCGGAGGAGAGTGAATGGAGTGGATTAGGTCGTAATTCTCCGTCGGTGATGTCGCCTGTTTCGCCGTTGTTGTCGGACAGATCGAGTTCGAGTGGAAGATTGTCATGTTCAAAGTTAATTCAGAACTAATTTTTGGGCTTTTATTTGTTGGGTTAATTAATTTTAGCCGTTGATCTCAGCCCATCTAATGGTTTAGCTTTGTAAAACTCACAACTCACCGTAAGAATCAAACTCACGAGATCCCGCCTATATATATATATATATATATATATATATATATATATATATATATATATATATATATATATATATATATATATATATATATATATATATATATATATATATATATATATAGGGGCGGGATCCCGTGCGAACTAACTTACGATGCGAACCGTGCGAACCAACCCATTATACACTGTTATCTTTTCTTACGCGCTTCAATCTTCTTCCACAAAACAAGAAACGGCTTCCATGGTTCTCTTCTTCAACCTCTCGCGATTCTCTTCTTGGTAAACTAGTTTCTACCATCACTATCCTCTACGAAACAAGCTTCTAGATTTACAACATTCACTCATCATTAATTCATCAAACAAGGTTAGCTTCAATTCTCGTTATTTTTTCATAAAATAATTTAATCGAAAATTTTACATTTAATTGATTTGGTATTTTAGATCAATGCACATATATGGATTGTAGAGTAGTTTATGAGGTTAATTTTATGAAGAAATTTCAAATTGTTTGATAAATTAGGGTTTGTAATAACCGAAAAATTCAAATCGTTTTTTTAGGGTTTCAATTGGGTTAAATTCTTTAAAGATGGTAACAGTCTCAACCAATTGTTCTTCAACTTCAGGTACAAATTCTTAATTTTGTTGTGCGATTAACATTTTAATTGCAGATTTTTAGATGCACTTACTAAGATACTATTGTGATTTTAATTGCGATGTTTGTACTCAAGAACATGCCTCAATAATCTAAACCGTAAATGATGAAGATGATTCCCAAATGGTAGATGGTACGAATTCTTTCACTCTTTTTGCATTGATTCTCGCATTTTATATTAAAAAGAGATGGTCTGCAAATTTGTTTCATAAAATCAAAAAGAGATCTTCTTTTTTTGTTTGGTTGTGTGTAAGAACTGGGTTCATGATAAGTTGGTTATTATTACAGTCAAAGAAAAGGAACAAAGGTGAATGACCACTATCACACATGCTTTTTAATAAGAGATCTTTTGGAGCATGTGTGAACAATACACAAAACGCAGATGGGGAGAACATTCGATTCATTTTTCAGATTTCTTTGCCATGAGCTTTTGGTCTTTGCATAGCTGTATTTGTGTTGTATATCAAATAGAAAGAGAGTCTTTGTGAGAATGTTTCGGACTTTCGGTGTGCTTGTGAGTGATCCGACGCTTTTTGCCCTTTTCGAAATATCCGATCTTGTAGAAAATCCCTGAGCTTACTCTGCTCATGTTAACGTCATTTGCGTTTTTACTATATGAGCTTGTAGTTTAATTTTTAAGCTTATTTACAATTGACCGAGACGGAGTAAGTATTGAACTAGAAAATTGTGTTAGGTAGTTTATTTTTTTAAGCTTATTTACCATTGACCGAGACGGAGTGGGTTAAAGTTCACTTGATATTTTTACAATCGCTATGTATAGTAAAAACGCTTAAAGTTCACTTGATATGTAAACTTACAAAATTAACAGCTATGTATAGTAAAAATATCAAGTGATAAGCTCAGGGATGGGTAACTAAGTAATGCTGCACTTTTGGGTTAAAGTTCAACGCTTTATTGGGTTGTAGCTCTGTTTCTAGTGATTATACTGTCGTCGATTTGGGGAGCTTGTGTTTGAGGTGGTTTTCTGTTGTTTATTTCCTTTAAATTCGAAGCTTTTCCGTTTTGAACTAAGCATTTGGACATGACATATCCCATATTTGAATTTAATAATCCCTTTTAATAGTAAACCATTTTTCTCATTTAAATTAGATTAGTGTTTTTTCTTTCTCTCTCGTTTTAGTTTACCAATGAAAATCCCATGTTTAGTCGTATAAACTTTGTGTTTCGACAATTTGTTACGATTAAACAGTGCTCATCATATCTTCTGCCTTTTTCTCGGTATTCGATTTCCCGAACCTTTGTTCTTGTAATCTTGTTAATGTAAATAGAGTCACAAAGAGATGTACCTTAAACTTAATTTGGTTCATAGACTTCAAACTGTCGCATCGAGTCAGGTGACTGCAATTCTTGCAACCATTTTTCTTATGAGTCTCATTAGGTTAATGTCAATACGGGTGAAGGATCATTGCATGTTTGATGTTACCCTGTCAATTTGGGTACATGCCCATTTGGGTATGGATCAATTTTGGGTTAGTGGTTACAGACTTAATCGTCTTAAAATATTTTGAGCGGGAATGGGTAATGGGTTATTTAGACGAAACGTACCCACAATATATGTAAAACGAACCTAAGACTATTTCGAAACGTACCTAGTACGTAAAAGGGATTAAAGGGGAGGCGGGTATCCTAAAACGGGACGGGAAAGGGTTAATTGAACAATTTTAATTTTTTTGCTGTGTTAATTGAACAATTGATCATTTGATTGATTGTTAAAGTTAGGTGTTCGCCTGTTTGTATGACAATGTTGGCAATTTTGTTGTTTCGTACACTTTCCCTCGTTACTTTTCCTAATACCCTTTCCCTTGTGACAATTTTAGCTGTTGAATTACATTAGTTCGAGCTAGGACAATCATCATTTTTCAAAATTATTAGCGAATAAGTGCTCATTTGGCCATTCGTTGTTTACTGCTATAGTTGGTGATACTAATGACATGGATATTTCAACAAATCCAGAAGAAGATATATTATTGCTTACTAATTGTCCAGATCAATTATTAGTGATTGATGTGCCATTAGTGAATGATGTGCCAGGTAAATCATTTAGTTTTATTTATTGCATTTTGTTAGTGTGAAGCAAGACGGCAGTTTATAAGTAATTGTTGTTAATTTGAGTCTTCCAGATAGCCCGGAAGTTGTTGCTACTAGTGAGATTCACGGAGTGCCTCATTGTTCAGAAGAGCTTAAACCATTTGTTGGAATGAAATTTGAGAATTTGGAGCAAGGGTTGGATTTCTACAAAGCATATGCCAAAGCTTGTGGCTTTATACCGAGATTGGATTCAAGTAAAATCATTCAAGGAGTTACTACACATAAGAGCATGTGTATAACAAAGAAGGTAATAGGCAACATGGTGGGCAAAAAAGGAGGAGGGCAATAACAAGAGTTGGGTGTCTTTGCCAAGATTAAGTTTAAGAGACTTCTTCTTGGTGAGTATGAGGTGTATGAATTTATCGAGGTGCACTCACATGCAATGGTAACTCCAGCCACAATGATTCACTTAAAGTCATTTAGGAAGCTCAACCTTGTGCATAAGAAAATGATAATGGATAACTCACGTGTTAACCAGGGCCCGTGAAGACATTTCGAATGTTTAAAGAGTACGTTAGGGGATATAAAAACGTAGGGGCTTCCTTAGAAGATTTTAAGAATTTTTCAAGGGATGTAAAGAAATACATCAAAGAATATGATGCGGAAATGCTGATAGAGGGCTTCATGCAAAAAAGAGCTAGGTGTCCCTCATTTTACTTTGATTTTGATGTTGATGACGACAAAAGACTCACTAAGGTTTTAAGGCTGATCCAATTGCAATTAAGAACTATGCACTCTTTGGTGATTCTGTGTCTTTTGACACCACATTCGATTTTAATGAATACCGTATGGTGTTTTGTCCTTTTACAGGGGTTGACAACCATAAAAAATGTGTCACTTTTGCGGCTGGTTTGATAATGCGGGAGAATGAAGAGTCTTTTACCTGGCTTTTTGACAATTTTATGAAGGCAATGGGTGGGTGTTATCCTACTACTCGATTCTTGACCAATGTCCGGTATTAAAGCGGGGTTAAAAATGTGTTTTCAGGCAACACAACACACAGATTACTCAGTATGTGGCATATCATGAAAAAATTGCCTGACAAAGTTGGTTCAACCATTTACAAAGACACGGACTTTCTAAAAGAAATAAGTTCTATTGTTTGGAATGAAGATATTGAGCCAACTGAATTTGAGTCGAAATGGTGTTCAATTATGGAAAAACATGATTTGTCTGGAAATGAGTGGTTGAAAATCCATGTTTGAGGACCGCAAATTATGGATTCCTGCATATTTTCGGGACACTTATATGGGTGGGCTTCTAAGGACAACTTCAAGGTCGAAATCGAGAGAATCGTTTCTTCGGCAACTTCACCAACCCCAACCTATCACTTGTTCGATTTTGGATGCGCTTTCGATCAAGAATGGATGCTCAACGCCGGAAGCATTCTAAATTAACTGCGATTCTAAAACTCCTCTCCTATATTATCAACTCCCCTTTCTATAGAAAAGAAATGTGTTTGAATTTTACACACCACCGGTGTTTTATGATTTTCAAGAAGAGTTGAAAGGTGCATGCTACTCTTGTAATGAGGCCAACAAAAGCACGAAAGAAAGGGACGTGGAGCGTTTATTTGTTATGGATCGTGAGAGCAAGAAAGTCTATGAAGTCGATGTTGATGGGAAAACTTTAGTGTGTTCATGCAAGAGGTTTCAGAGATTTGGGATACTTTGTAGACATTGTGTATGGGTGTTGCATAATAAGGGGTTTGATGAAATACCTTCTGAATATCTATTGCCGAGGTGGAGCAATTATGCAACATTTCGTCCTATCTTTAATGTTGTAGGGACGTCCTTAGAAGGCGATTGTGCCTCAATTGACACAAGACAAAACACTATCAGTGAATTATGGTCAGGGGTGTTCACTGCAGTGTCACTTGTGGAGGATGATGAGGAGAAGGAGAAAGAGTTACTCGAATTGCTTCAGAGTTTCAATGAGAAGTTGTTGATTTCAAGTAGTGGTGGGAAGTCAAAAAGCAAGAAAACTCAAATCGAGACGCTTCTTGGGTCTAAAATCCCTACTAAAGCTCATATTCTTCCTCCAAATCAAGCAAAAAATAAGGGATCTGGTAGAAGGATGACTTCTGAAAAAGAAAAGGCAATGGAGGAGCACGCTAAGCCTCTTAGAAAATGTCGTGCTTGTGGAGAAATGGCACGCCATGATAGTAGAAATTGCCCGAGTCAACTTCCTAACAAGTAATCTCATAATCATAATCAGGTACTTTATTTGCTTGTTTTTTTAAAATTTACATATTAGTGGAAGAGGGCATATATACAAAGTATTAATGATATTTTACATGATTTGATGATGTAGGTATTGTCAATGAAACAATTGTGGATTGGGATGCGCAGAATTGTAGCCGAAAGGGTGTAACAGTAAGCGACTACAATGGATATTGTATTTTGTTGATGTTAGCTGTTGGCGTATGTTTTGACCTCTATTAGTTATGTTTGAAGTTGAATTAGTATTCTCATTTTCGGTGGATAAATTGTTCCATTGCCTACGATGCCACTTCGAGTTAGTTTGTCTTGTTTAGGGACCTTGATATTATATTTTGTTCTTGTCCAAATGTAGGAGGAAGCTTTAATTTGAATGGATATTGTATTTTGTAAATGTTAGTTGTTGGCGTGTGTTGTCACGTCTATTAGTTACGTTTCAATTTGAATCATTAGTTTTCCAGCCATTCTCTTAGTTTTTAATTGTGTGAGGCCTATGTTCCAAATACTAGTACTTTGTGTACCAATGACTAGCTTCTTATGAAACGGTCCCGAGGTTGTTTGCTCTGTGCTATGTTCAACACTAGATGTTACTTGTGTGTCGTGTGTGAGACCTGGTATGGCACTTGTGCTCTTCATTTTAGAATATAAACAATTAAAAAGACTCTCGTCTAAATTAATATTGACACCTGTTTAACTCCAATTATTCACCTCTTTGTACATACAATATTATTTGCTCAACTCATTTGCTTTGCCACTTTAGTCACCGCAAGTTTTAGTTGTGCATCTTCCAGCCATTCTCTTAGTTTTTAAAAAGTGCTTGGCACGCTGAGGCGATAAGAGCCCTTGGCAATTAGGAGTGAGGCAAAGGCGTGCAAAGACATGTCCACATGCACACTGTTTTACAAAAGAAAAAAAATGAGTTTTGGATTATTTAGACGAAACGTACCCACAATATATGTAAAACGAACCCAAGACTATTTCGAAACGTACCTAGTACGTAAAAGGGTTTAAACGAGAGGCGGGTACCCTAAAACGGGACGGGAAAGGGTTTAGGGTTGGATTAGGTGGACCGCTAACGCGGGTCCGCCTAATCCAACCCTAAAGCCTTTCCCTTGTTATCGGGAATGTGTTATTTAGACGAAACGTACCCACAATATATGTAAAACGAACCCAAGACTATTTCGAAACGTACCTAGTACGTAAAAGGGTTTAAACGAGAGGCGGGTACCCTAAAACGGGACGGGAAAGGGTTTAGGGTTCGATTAGGCGGACCGCTAACGCGGGTCCGCCTAATCCAACCCTAAACCCTTTCCCTTGTTAGCGGGAATGGGTTATTTAGACAAAACGTACCCACAATATATGTAAAACGAACCCAAGACTATTTCGAAACGTACCTAGTACGTAAAAGGGTTTAAACGGGAGGCGGGTATCCTAAAACGGGACGGGAAAGGGTTTAGGGTTGGATTAGGCGGACCCGCTAATCCAACCCTAAACCCTTTCCCTTGTTATCGAAACGGAACCGTAAACCGAACCCTAAAAGGGAAGGGTGAACCCCTTTCCGAGGGGACCGGGTATCCTAAAACGGGACGGGAAAGGGTTTAGGGTTGGATTAGGCGGACCGCTAACGCGGGTCCGCCTAATCCAACCCTAAACCCTTTCCCTTGTTAGCGGGAATGGGTTATTTAGACGAAACGTACCCACAATATATGTAAAACGAACCCAAGACTATTTTGAAACGTACCTAGTACGTAAAAGGGTTTAAACGGGAGGCGGGTATCCTAAAACGGGACGGGAAAGGGTTTAGGGTTGGATTAGGCGGACCGCTAACGCGGGTCCGCCTAATCCAACCCTAAAGCGGTCCGCCTAATCCAACCCTAAACCCTTTCCCTTGTTATCGAAACGGGAACCGTAAACCGAACCCTAAAAGGGGAAGGGTGAACCCCTTTACGAGGGGACCGGGTATCCTAAAGCGGGACGGGAAAGGGTTTAGGGTTGGATTAGGCGGACACTAACGCGGGTCCGCCTAATCAACCCTAAACCCTTTCCCTTGTTAGCGGAATGGGTTATTTAGACGAAACGTACCCACAATATATGTAAAACGAACCCAAGACTATTTCGAAATGTACCTAGTACGTAAAAGGGTTTAAACGGGAGGCGGGTATCCTAAAACGGGACGGGAAAGGGTTTAGGGTTGGATTAGGCGGACCGCTAACGCGGTCCGCCTAATCCAACCCTAAACCCTTTCCCTTGTTATCGAAACGGAACCGTAAACCCAACCCTAAAAGGGAAGGGTGAACCCCTTTCCGAGGGGACCGGGTATCCTAAAACGGGACGGGAAAGGGTTTAGGGTTGGATTAGGCGGACCGCTAACGCGGGTCCGCCTAATCCAACCCTAAACCCTTTCCCTTGTTATCGAAACGGAACCGTAAACCAACCCTAAAAGGGGAAGGGTGAACCCCTTTCCGAGGGGACCGGGTATCCTAAAGCGGGACGGGAAAGGGTTTAGGGTTGGATTAGGCGGACCGCTAACGCGGGTCCGCCTAATTCAACCCTAAACCCTTTCCCTTGTTATCGGGAATGGGTTATTTAGACGAAACGTACCCACAATATATGTTAAACGAACCCAAGACTATTTCGAAACGTACCTAGTACGTAAAAGGGTTTAAACGAGAGGCGGGTACCCTAAAACAGGACGGGAAAGGGTTTAGGGTTGGATTAGGCGGACCGCTAACGCGGGTCCGCCTAATCCAACCCTAAACCCTTTCCTTGTTATCGAAACGGAACCGTAAATCCGAACCCTAAAAGGGGAAGGGTGAACCCCTTTACGAGGGGACCGGGTATCCTAAAGCGGGACGGGAAAGGGTTTAGGGTTGGATTAAGCGGACCGCTAACGCGGGTCCACCTAATCAACCCTAAACCCTTTCCCTTGTTAGCGGAATGGGTTATTTAGACGAAACGTACCCACAATATATGTAAAACGAACCCAAGACTATTTCGAAACGTACCTAGTACGTAAAAGGGTTTAAACGGGAGGCGGGTATCCTAAAACGGGACGGGAAAGGGTTTAGGGTTGGATTAGGCGGACGCGGGTCCGCCTAATCCAACCCTAAACCCTTTCCCTTGTTATCGAAACGGAACCGTAAACCGAACCTTAAAAGGGAAGGGTGAACCCTTTTCCGAGGGGACCGGGTATCCTAAAACGGGACGGGAAAGGGTTTAGGGTTGGATTAGGCGGACCGCTAACGCGGGTCCCCCTAATCCAACCCTAAACCCTTTCCCTTGTTAGCGGGAATGGGTTATTTAGACGAAACGTACCCACAATATATGTAAAACGAACCCAAGACTATTTCAAAACGTACCTAGTACGTAAAAGGGTTTAAATGGGAGGCGGGTATCCTAAAACGGGAGGGGAAAGGGTTTAGGGTTGGATTAGGCGGACCGCTAACGCGGGTCCCCTAATCAACCCTAAACCCTTTCCCTTGTTAGCGGAATGGGTTATTTAGACGAAACGTACCCACAATATATGTAAAACGAACCCAAGACTATTTCGAAACGTACCTAGTACGTAAAAGGGTTTAAACGGGAGGCGGGTATCCTAAAACGGGACGGAAAGGGTTTAGGGTTCGATTAGGCGGACCGCTAACGCGGGTCCCCTAATCCGGTCCCCTAATCAACCCTAAACCCTTTCCCTTGTTAGCGGGAATGGGTTATTTAGACGAAACGTACCCACAATATATGTAAAACGAACCCAAGACTATTTCCAAACGTACCTAGTACGTAAAAGGGTTTAAACGGGAGGCGGGTATCCTAAAACGGGACGGAAAAGGGTTTAGGGTTGGATTAGGCGGACCGCTAACGCGGGTCCCCTAATCAACCCTAAACCCTTTCCCTTGTTAGCGGAATGGGTTATTTAGACGAAACGTACCCACAATATATGTAAAACGAACCCAAGACTATTTCAAAACGTACCTAGTACGTAAAAGGGTTTAAACGGGAGGCGGGTATCCTAAAGCGGGACGGGAAAGGGTTTAGGGTTGGATTAGGCGGACCGCTAACGCGGTCCCCTAATCAACCCTAAACCCTTTCCCTTGTTAGCGGGAATGGGTTATTTAGACGAAACGTACCCACAATATATGTAAAACGAACCCAAGACTATTTTGAAACGTACCTAGTACGTAAAAGGGTTTAAACGGGAGGCGGGTATCCTAAAACGGGACGGGAAAGGGTTTAGGGTTCGATTAGGCGGACCGCTAACGCGGGTCCCCTAATCAACCCTAAACCCTTTCCCTTGTTTGCGGGAATGGGTTATTTAGACGAAACGTACCCACAATATATGTAAAACGAACCCAAGACTATTTCGAAACGTACCTAGTACGTAAAAGGGTTTAAACGGGAGGCGGGTATCCTAAAACGGGACGGGAAAGGGTATAGGGTTGGATTAGGCGGACCGCTAACGCGGGTCCGCCTAATCCAACCCTAAACCCTTTCCCTTGTTATCGAAACGGGAACCGTAAACTGAACCCTAAAAGGGGAAGGGTGAACCCCTTTCCGAGGGGACCGGGTATCCTAAAACGGGACGGGAAAGGGTTTAGGGTTGGATTAGGCGGACCGCTAACGCGGTCCGCCTAATCCAACCCTAAACCCTTTCCCTTGTTAGCGGGAATGGGTTATTTAGACGAAACGTACCCACAATATATGTAAAACGAACCCAAGACTATTTCGAAACGTACCTAGTACGTAAAAGGGTTTAAACGGGAGGCGGGTATCCTAAAACGGGACGGGAAAGGGTTTAGGGTTGGATTAGGCGGACCGCTAACGCGGGTCCGCCTAATCCAACCCTAAACCCTTTCCCTTGTTATCGAAACGGAACCGTAAACTGAACCCTAAAAGGGGAAGGGTGAACCCCTTTCCGAGGGGACCGGGTATCCTAAAACGGGACGGGAAAGAGTTTAGGGTTGGATTAGGCGGACCGCTAACGCGGGTCCGCCTAATCCAACCCTAAACCCTTTACCTTGTTATCGAAACGGGAACCGTAAACTGAACCCTAAAAGGGGAAGGGTGAACCCCTTTCCGAGGGGACCGGGTATCCAAAAACGGGACGGGAAAGGGTTTAGGGTTGGATTAGGCGGACCGCTAACGCGGGTCCGCCTAATCCAACCCTAAACCCTTTCCCTTGTTATCGGGAATGGGTTATTTAGACGAAACGTACCCACAATATATGTAAAACGAACCCAAGACTATTTCGAAACGTACCTAGTACGTAAAAGGGTTTAAACGAGAGCGGGTACCTAAAACAAAGACGGGGAAAGGGTTTAGGGTTGGATTAGACGGACCGCTAACGCGGGTCCGCCTAATCCAACCCTAAACCCTTTCCCTTGTTATCGAAACGGGAACCGTAAACTGAACCCTAAAAGGGGAAGGGTGAACCCCTTTCCGAGGGGACCGGGTATCCTAAAACGGGACGGGAAAGGGTTTAGGGTTGGATTAAGCGGACCGCTAACGCGGGTCCGCCTAATCCAACCCTAAACCCTTTCCCTTGTTAGCGGGAATGGGTTATTTAGACGAAACGTACCCACAATATATTTAAAACGAACCCAAGACTATTTCGAAACGTACCTAGTACGTAAAAGGGTTTAAACGGGAGGCGGGTATCCTAAAACGGGACGGGAAAGGGTTTAGGGTTGGATTAGGCGGACGCGGGTCCGCCTAATCCAACCCTAAACCCTTTCCCTTGTTATCGAAACGGGAACCGTAAACTGAACCTTAAAAGGGGAAGGGTGAACCCTTTTCCGAGGGGACCGGGTATCCTAAAACGGGACGGGAAAGGGTTTAGGGTTGGATTAGGCGGACCGCTAACGCGGGTCCCTAATCAACCCTAAACCCTTTCCCTTGTTAGCGGGAATGGGTTATTTAGACGAAACGTACCCACAATATATGTAAAACGAACCCAAGACTATTTCAAAACGTACCTAGTACGTAAAAGGGTTTAAATGGGAGGCGGGTATCCTAAAACGGGACGGGAAAGGGTTTAGGGTTGGATTAGGCGGACCGCTAACGCGGGTCCCCCTAATCCAACCCTAAACCCTTTCGCTTGTTAGCGGGAATGGGTTATTTAGACGAAACGTACCCACAATATATGTAAAACGAACCCAAGACTATTTCGAAACGTACCTAGTACGTAAAAGGGTTTAAACGGGAGGCGGGTATCCTAAAGCGGGACGGGAAAGGGTTTAGGGTTGGATTAGGCGGACCGCTAACGCGGTCCGCCTAATCCAACCCTAAACCCTTTCCCTTGTTATCAAACGGGAACCGTAAACCGAACCCTAAAAGGGAAGGGTGAACCCCTTTCCGAGGGGACCGGGTATCCTAAAATGGGACGGGAAAGGGTTTAGGGTTGGATTAGGCGGACCGCTAACGCGGGTCCGCCTAATCCAACCCTAAACCCTTTCCCTTGTTAGCGGGAATGGGTTATTTAGACGAAACGTACCCACAATATATGTAAAACGAACCCAAGACTATTTCGAAACGTACCTAGTACGTAAAAGGGTTTAAACGGGAGGCGGGTATCCTAAAACGGGACGGGAAAGGGTTTAGGGTTGGATTAGGCGGACCGCTAACGCGGGTCCCCCTAATCCAACCCTAAACCCTTTCTTTTGTTAGCGGGAATGGGTTATTTAGACGAAACGTACCCACAATATATGTAAAACGAACCCAAGACTATTTTGAAACGTACCTAGTACGTAAAAGGGTTTAAACGGGAGGCGGGTATCCTAAAACGGGACGGGAAAGGGTTTAGGGTTCGATTAGGCGGACCGCTAACGCGGTCCCCTAATCAACCCTAAACCCTTTCCCTTGTTAGCGGGAATGGGTTATTTAGACGAAACGTACCCACAATATATGTAAAACGAACCCAAGACTATTTTGAAACGTACCTAGTACGTAAAAGGGTTTAAACGGGAGGCGGGTATCCTAAAACGGGACGGGAAAGGGTTTAGGGTTCGATTAGGCGGACCGCTAACGCGGGTCCCCCTAATCCAACCCTAAACCCTTTCCCTTGTTTGCGGGAATGGGTTATTTAGACGAAACGTACCCACAATATATGTAAAACGAACCCAAGACTATTTCGAAACGTACCTAGTACGTAAAAGGGTTTAAACGGGAGGCGGGTATCCTAAAACGGGACGGGAAAGGGTATAGGGTTGGATTAGGCGGACCGCTAACGGGGTCCGCCTAATCCAACCCTAAACCCTTTCCTTGTTATCGAAACGGAACCGTAAACCGAACCCTAAAAGGGGAAGGGTGAACCCCTTTACGAGGGGACCGGGTATCCTAAAGCGGGACGGGAAAGGGTTTAGGGTTGGATTAGGCGGACCGCTAACGCGGGTCCGCCTAATCCAACCCTAAACCCTTTCCCTTGTTAGCGGGAATGGGTTATTTAGACGAAACGTACCCACAATATATGTAAAACGAACCCAAGACTATTTCTAAACGTACCTAGTACGTAAAAGGGTTTAAACGAGAGGCGGGTATCCTAAAACGGGACGGGAAAGGGTTTAGGGTTGGATTTGGCGGACCGCTAACGCGGGTCCGCCTAATCCAACCCTAAACCCTTTCCTTGTTATCGAAACGGAACCGTAAACCAACCCTAAAAGGGGAAGGGTGAACCCCTTTCCGAGGGGACCGGGTATCCTAAAACGGGACGGGAAAGGGTTTAGGATTGGATTAGGCGGACCGCTAACGCGGATCCGCCTAATCCAACCCTAAACCCTTTCCCTTGTTATCAAACGGAACCGTAAACCGAACCCTAAAAGGGGAAGGGTGAACCCCTTTACGAGGGGACCGGGTATCCTAAAGCGGGACGGGAAAGGGTTTAGGGTTGGATTAGGCGGACCGCTAACGCGGGTCCGCCTAATCCAACCCTAAACCCTTTCCCTTGTTATCGGGAATGGGTTATTTAGACGAAACGTACCCACAATATATGTAAAACGAACCCAAGACTATTTCGAAACGTACCTAGTACGTAAAAGGGTTTAAACGAGAGGCGGGTACCCTAAAACAGGACGGGAAAGGGTTTAGGGTTGGATTAGGCGGACCCGCGTTAGCGGGTCCGCCTAATCCAACCCTAAACCCTTTCCCTTGTTATCGAAACGGGAACCGTAAACTGAACCCTAAAAGGGGAAGGGTGAACCCCTTTCCGAGGGGACCGGGTATACTAAAACGGGACGGGAAAGGGTTTAGGGTTGGATTAAGCGGACCGCTAACGCGGGTCCGCCTAATCCAACCCTAAACCTTAGCGGGAATGGGTTATTTAGACGAAACGTACCCACAATATATGTAAAACGAACCCAAGACTATTTCGAAACGTACCTAGTACGTAAAAGGGTTTAAACGGGGGGCGGGTATCCTAAAACGGGACGGGAAAGGGTTTAGGGTTGGATTAGGCGGACGCGGTCCGCCTAATCCAACCCTAAACCCTTTCCTTGTTATCAAACGGAACCGTAAACCAACCTTAAAAGGGGAAGGGTGAACCCTTTTCCGAGGGGACCGGGTATCCTAAAACGGGACGGGAAAGGGTTTAGGGTTGGATTAGGCGGACCGCTAACGCGGGTCCCCCTAATCCAACCCTAAACCCTTTCCCTTGTTAGCGGGAATGGGTTATTTAGACGAAACGTACCCACAATATATGTAAAACGAACCCAAGACTATTTCAAAACGTACCTAGTACGTAAAAGGGTTTAAACGGGAGGCGGGTATCCTAAAACGGGACGGGAAAGGGTTTAGGGTTGGATTAGGCGGACCGCTAACGCGGGTCCCCCTAATCCAACCCTAAACCCTTTCCCTTGTTAGCGGGAATGGGTTATTTAGACGAAACGTACCCACGATATATGTAAAACGAACCCAAGACTATTTCGAAACGTACCTAGTACGTAAAAGGGTTTAAACGGGAGGCGGGTATCCTAAAGCGGGACGGGAAAGGGTTTAGGGTTCGATTAGGCGGACCGCTAACGCGGGTCCCCTAATCAACCCTAAACCCTTTCCCTTGTTAGCGGAATGGGTTATTTAGACGAAACGTACCCACAATATATGTAAAACGAACCCAAGACTATTTCAAAACGTACCTAGTACGTAAAAGGGTTTAAACGGGAGGCGGGTATCCTAAAACGGGACGGGAAAGGGTTTAGGGTTGGATTAGGCGGACCGTTAACGCGGGTCCCCCTAATCCAACCCTAAACCCTTTCCCTTGTTAGCGGGAATGGGTTATTTAGACGAAACGTACCCACAATATATGTAAAACGAACCCAAGACTATTTTGAAACGTACCTAGTACGTAAAAGGGTTTAAACGGGAGGCGGGTATCCTAAAACGGGACGGGAAAGGGTTTAGGGTTCGATTAGGCGGACCGCTAACGCGGGTCCCCCTAATCCAACCCTAAACCCTTTCCCTTGTTAGCGGGAATGGGTTATTTAGACGAAACGTACCCACAATATATGTAAAACGAACCCAAGACTATTTTGAAACGTACCTAGTACGTAAAAGGGTTTAAACGGGAGGCGGGTATCCTAAAACGGGACGGGAAAGGGTTTAGGGTTCGATTAGGCGGACCGCTAACGCGGGTCCCCTAATCAACCCTAAACCCTTTCCCTTGTTAGCGGGAATGGGTTATTTAGACGAAACGTACCCACAATATATGTAAAACGAACCCAAGACTATTTCGAAACGTACCTAGTACGTAAAAGGGTTTAAACGGGAGGCGGGTATCCTAAAACGGGACGGGAAAGGGTTTAGGGTTGGATTAGGCGGACCGCTAACGCGGGTCCGCCTAATCCAACCCTAAACCCTTTCCCTTGTTATCGGAAATGGGTTTTTTAAACAAGACGTACCTACAATATATTTAAAATGAACCTAAGACTATTTCGGAACGTACCTAATAGCTAAAGCATATCTAGTGCATAAAATTCTCCTTAAAGTGGAACAAGAAAGGGTTTAGGGTTTTGATTAGGCCGCTCGCTACGGGTAAAATAAAATTTCATCTATGTTTTTTTTTTAGAGAAGCTCAAAGTTCATGAAGAAAGAAAAAACCCTAAACCAAACAAGGAATTCCGTCACCGTAACTTTGACAAGTTTTTACAAAGCGTAGAGGCCGAAAGCGCGCCATTCTAATTGGACATACAAAGGAATCATAATACTAGTTTGGGAATGAAGTACACATCTAGAAGGCCAAAACATATGAACGAGTCATAAATGAGGAGGAAAACTTGGCAACATTAAAGACATCAAAAATTAGAGAAACTATAACAAAGCTTTGACAAATTTCTTCCGGCCATCTCATATGAAGACATGAATTTGTTATTTTAACATTCATCAACCGCAACATTGAAATTCAACCTAACTTGAAGACACGCATAAAAATCAAATCATAAGAAAAGTGTCTAAATGGGTGCCATAGTGTTATGAGGCTAGGTCAATTAAAATGAGGACTATTAAATATGTACACTCATCAAAATGTTACCGTTCTTGTATTCTTGTCCCATTTTAAAAGTTCAAGCATAATATCTTGTCGATAAGCGGCCATATCCTAGGGAAAAAAAAATAGATTAGCTTCAATTTCATATAGAATGTTACAAAAGATGTAACATTGAATTAATTTAATTCAAACCTTGTAGTGGTTTTTGTTTTTCAATAAAGTCTCATCGGTTATTCTGACTTCTAAGAACTTAATAACAAACAATCCACAGTCATGCCTGCGCAAGAACATAAAATTAGATCGTATAGTGATGTGAATAAATTTTGCTATGAAAAAAAAAATAATGTAGTCGAAACTAACAAATTGTCTTCTTTGAGGGACGGTGAAATTGGTAGTTGTAAACAAGACCATCTGACTAAGGTGTCCATACCCAGGTTGTTTGGCGAGAACATTTGCAACATTGTAGACCCGACATGATAATGGTCTCAAGAGCGCTGCAAGTTAATCTACTAATTTAAAAAAGTTGCTAAGTAAGAAAAAACTTACAATCTCTTCCACATATTCATTTCGCTCTCGAAGATCTGTAGCTGCTCTTGGCTTAAGTGAATCTAATATATAATTTTTCCTTTTCTTTACATCAGAGAGTAAAGCAAACCAATGATCACCATCTTTATTACCAATTGTCCAAAACACCTGCAACATAAATTAATGGATGTCACATAACATGTGACATCGAATATATACAATTCATAACCATTGTCCAAACCCGATTACCTTATCAATAGTGCTTCCATTAGCAGGCATATAGTGCATCTTAAGATAGGGCGTGAATGCAATTCTTTGTTTAAAAGCAAACTTAACACCCTGCCATTTTTTGCAGAAAAAGCTATGTTAGATACTACTAACTACTATCAACTTTAACACCCGACCATTGTAAGACACGCTGATTTATCACCTTGATATTATTACGGGCAAGTAAAGAATATTTGGCTTATTCAATGTCCACATCACTCCAACTGCATCAATAACCTACAAATATATATAGTTTGAAAATGTCTAGGTTACACAAAATGTCGAGATAAATGAACCTAGGTCCCTTAAGACTTGAACAAAAGTAAACTATGAATAAATATGAGAGTCCTTACGTGTCTATTAACCATTTGTCCGCACCGAAAGTTCTTAATTCTTTTCGAGTGACATTAATCCACTCTGTGTTAACTAGAATCTCAAACAAGTATCGCGAGTTCAAGTTCAATGTCAGTGTATGTATAAAATTATTGTTGTTAATAACATCAGTAGTAAAAAAAAAAATATGATAGTAAATTGAGAGCTTACGGTATACTACGCGGTTGTTGAAAACTAGATTGAGAAGCTCATCGTCGTGTATGGAAATTGAGGCTGTGTTCTATTCAATTTTTTTCTTCTGAAATGCAAATGAATAAAATGAGCATAGATTTAAAAAACTGTTACAAGCTGTCAAGTATAAAATTAGTATAGGTAATACAGTATATATGTATTATTACCTGAGACGTGAACAGAGAGCATGGGCATCAAATAGAATTTTGTCTTTGAAGCGATTTTCAGTGAAAGTTACTATTTGGTAGCAAACCCTTGCACCGAAAATTTTGAGCTGCTGCTTCTACAAAATACAAAAGAACATCCAATAATTTGGCATTCAAGCTTGGGATTTGGTAGTAAACACTTTATCTACTGGTAAAGTTAATATAACACTTTTAGCAATGAACTTACAGTATGTAGATCACTGGAATTATCTTTTTTATCACCTTTGTAGGTCTCTAATAAGCGGAGCAGGTAAATCCCACTATCAGCTTCATCAGCAACACCAATAACTGATTTAGGAACTTCCTCAAGTGTATGCCCATATACATTGTCGATAGTAGGCATTTTCTTTCTCAAGTACTTAGTCACGTACTTCCTCTGCCAAACAAGATTTAGAAAAACAAGATTTAGAAAAACAGTGTTGATTGCCACTTAACATTACTAATTACTGCATACGCATTTGATAACATTGAAACACATCTTTGCATATTCAATATGATCCGCATAGTCCAGGGAATGCTTCTTCATATGGTGTAAGACTTCTAACTTTTGTTTGGGGAAATTAAAAGAAAACACAAATTGCTTTGCGTGTAGTTGTATGGAACAAAAATCGAAGATAGGAAAAAGTCATAACATTTAGCTACAACAAATATCACATGTCAATAATTAACATAGTCATTAATAAAGACTCACAAGAGCCGCTCCTGCAAAATCATCAAAATCTCTTCTAGTCTGAAAACATTTAGAGAAGTCTCTAATTATATGCAAGACGAATAATTTTAATAACATAAGAAATAAGAATAAGAAGTAAAAGACTGAAATGACACTTACGGTACACAGTCTGAGAGGCATATAAAACCTTGACAATGATTCACGTGATTTTGATTTTCACTCGATTCAACATGTGACACCACATACATGTAACCGTCTCGAACAGTCTCTCACCCGAGAGTATAGTCTTCAAATCTGCCCGAGTAAGTGAATGGATGGCGTTTTCGAAAAGAATTTCACTGCAAGGGTAAATAGAAAATTGACATCACAAACTCGATGGAATGCTTTTCATGATCTCAGAGTCCAAATAACCATGTGGTCATGTTCTATCTTTTCAATTTCATCATCATAAATGATCAGAAACTAACAATATACTACTATGTCAACTACAAGTATCAGTGTCCAGGATTACGGATAAATAGTGTTAACAGATATATATTACTACTCGGCTTCTTTTATTTACGACTGTTCTGCAGTAACTGCAGTGAGAAATAAGCACCCGCGGCATCACTGACAAAAATAGACTGTAAAATAAGCACAATGCATTGCGAAGCGGACTACGGTCATCGAGTTTACGCATTATTTGCAAGGATAAATAGTGTTAACAGAATTTCACTGCAAGGGTAAATAGAAAATTTAGTAGAAGTGTATGTACAAGATCAAAATAAAGTATCTAACTTTGACTAGTTACAAGTTTGCATACTGTCATCAAACGACTCCCCAAAACATACTCCAATACTTCTTTTTCAGATTGATTCAAGTCCCCCACGACACTAACATTCCTCTGTAGAAAAGGTGATCTAAACACCTCGGCGGGCACTCTACTCCTCTTATGTGGCGGAATTTCAGTGGGGAGATGCGGGAAATGAAGGAATAACTGGATCTCGCTCTGGTGATAACGAAGAGACAGGTGATACACAAAGAGGTGATCCAGAGGGGCACTTGTGGTGATCTTTCACATGGAGGTGATTGTGGAGAGTCACCGTGTTGCGACTACGGGCTGAGTAGTTTAAAAGAAGGTGGCGTAATAATAGGAGGTGACGGAAAAGAAGGGGGTGTAAACCTTGGAGGTGGTGTAAACCGTCGGGATGTAGATGCTTGCTTCTCAAAGTTCGATGGCTCAAGTTCACGAGACTCCGAGTCCACTAAAATGACAGGAGACATCTTTGAGGTGGCAGGTACACTTAAAGGCTCCTTTCTTACCTCACTTACAGTCTCTTTTGGTACCTCACTTAGAGTCTCCTTTGTTACCTCACTTACAAGCTCCTTGGTTTCATTAACGGGCGTTTACCCAAAGCAATTTCAAGTTTCTGACGCTGCCAATAACTCGTCTTCGGAGGAGAATTTGCGTTTAGCAAATTCACTAAGTGGATCGAAGCTAGATCTTCAATCCCTCCACCATTTTGCATTCATCACTTTCGGTTTCAATCCCCTTTCCATTTCTGACGGTTTAGCTCCATGATTGACTTCATCTTTGCTTGGTGAGGCGATTGATAGCCTTGACCCAATGCTTCGCCATGGACGCCATCGACGCACAAGATCACAATCGGGCCTCTCTTTTTAGCTTCAGAGAGGACATCCAGAATGTATTATAAGCAACGGCAAACCCGTTTGCGGCTTATTAACTTCTTAACAATATAGCTTCCTTCTTCAACTTATCTATCGTCTCGGTGCTTGATCGGAAGGTCCGGCGGTGGGTGATCGGAAGGTCCAGCGGTGGGTCCATGGGCTCTTGGACGAAAGGCCTAAGCTTGTGGTGTGTGATAGGTTGGGATTGCTCTCTCCATCAACATTAGGCTTGACAATACGAGGTTGAACAACTCCCCTCCCAAACCCTGCCGGTTGCTCATCTTTCATCCGTTTTGAAATAGCATTTTTGGACCATGAAGACAATGTCGGGAAGACTCGTGGAGTCGTGTCATACTTGAATTTAACTCTATCCAGATAGATAAAAACCAGAACCATGATTGGACCTCCAAAATTAGATGTGTCACAATTGAGTGCGGTTCAAGAATCGACACTTTATTAATTAGGTGCTTGAGTGTAAACCCACACCAGTTCAAAGATTGAACACAAGAAAGATCCTTAAGACACTTCAAAATTCGAAGGCTTGCATGAATACCTTTAACACCCATTAAAAAAGTTGAGACTATAAAAACTATGAAGTTCCTGTTGTAAGAATTGGGAGGTCTCAACTTTTTTAATGGGTGTTAAAGGTATTCATGCAAGCCTTCGAATTTTGAAGTGTCTTAAGGATCTTTCTTGTGTTCAATCTTTGAACTGGTGTGGGTTTACACTCAAGCACCTAATTAACAGTGTCGATTCTTGGAACCGCACCAATTGTGACACATCTAATTTTGGAGGTCCAGTCATGGTTCTGGTTTTTATCTATCTGGATAGAGTTAAATTCAAGTATGACACGACTCCACGAGTCTTCCCGACATTGTCTTCATGGTCCAAAAATGCTATTTCAAAACGGATGAAAGATGAGCAACCTACAGGTTTGGGAGGGGAGTTGTTCAACCTCGTATTGTCAAGCCTAATGTTGATGGAGAGAGCAATCCCAACCTATCACACACCACGTTAGGCCTTCTGTCCAAGAGCCCATGGACCCACCTCTCCGCTGACCTTCGATCACCCACCCGCTGGACCTTCCGATCAAGCACCCGAGACGATAGATAAGTTGAAGAAGGGAAGCTATATTGTTAAGAAGTTAGCGGAAGCCGCAAACGGGTTTGTCGTTGCTTATAATACATTCTTGGATGTCCTCTCTCAAGCTAAAATAGAGCGCCCGATTGTGATCTTGTGCGTCGATGGCGTCCCATGGCAGAAGCATTGGGTCAAGGCTATCAATCGTCTCACCAAGCAAAGATGAAGTCAATCATGGAGCTAAACCGCTTCGTAAATGGAAAGGGATTGAAACCGACAAAGTGATGAATGCAAAATGGCTGGAGGGATTGAAGATCTAGCTTCTGATCCACTTAGTGAATTTGCTAAACGCAAATTCTCCTCCGAAGACGAGTTATTGGCAGCGCTTGTGAAACTTGAAATTGCTTTGGGTAAACGCCTGCTAATGAAACCAAGGAGCTTGTAAGTGAGGTAACAAAGGAGACTCTAAGTGAGGTACCAAAAGAGACTCGTAAGTGAGGTAAGAAAGGAGCCTTTAAGTGTACCGCCACCTCAAAGATGTCTCCCCGTCATTTTAGTGGACTCGAGTCTCGAACTTGAGCCACTGAACTTTGAGAAGCAAGCATCTACATCCCGACGGTTTACACCACCTCCAAGGTTTACACCCCCTTCTTTTCCGTCACCTCCTATTATTACGCCACCTTCTTTTAAACTACTCAATTCAGAGTCGCAACACGGTGACTCTCCACAATCACCTCCATGTGAAAGATCACCACAAGTGCCCCTCTTGATCACCTCTTTGTGTATCACCCGTCTCTTCGTTATCACCAGAGCGAGATCCAGCTTATTCCTTCGTTTCCTCGCATCTCCCCACCGAAATTCTCGCCACATAAGAGGAGTAGAGTGCCTGTTGAGGTGTTTAGATCACCTTTTCTACAAAGGAATGTTAGTGTCGTGGGGGACTTGAATCACCAAAAAGAAGTATTAGAGTATGTTTTTGGGGAGTCGTTTGATGACAGGTATGCAACTTGTAACTAGTCAGGTTAGATACTTTATTTTGATCTTGTACATACACTTCTACTAAATTTTCTATTTACCCTTGCAAAGGAAATTCTGTAACACTATTTATCCTTGCAAATAATGCGTAAACCTCGATGACTGTAGTCTCGCTTTCGCAATGCATTGTGCTTATTTTACGCCTATTTTTGTCGGTGATGCCGCTGGTGCTTATTTCTCATCTGCAGCTTACCGCAGAACAATCGTAAATAAAAGAAGCCGAGTAGTAATATATATCTCATTAACACTATTTATCCGTAATCCGGACACTGATACTTGTAGTTGACATAGTAGTATATTGTTAGTTTCTGATCATTTATGATGATGAAATTGAAAAGATAGAACATGACCACATGGTTATTTGGACTCTGAGATCATGAAAAGCATTCCATCGAGTTTGTGATGTCAATTTTCTATTTACCCTTGCAGTGAAATTCTTTTCGAAAACGCCATCCATTCACTTACTCGGGCAGATTTGAAGACTATACTCTCGGGTGAGAGACTGTCTGAGACGGTTACATGTATGTGGTGTCACATGTTGAATCAGAGTGAAAAATCAAAATCACGTGAATCATTGTCAAGGTTTTATATGCCTCTCAGACTGTGTACCGTAAGTGTCATTTCACTTTTACTTTTATTCTTATTTCTTATGTTATTAAAATTATTCGTCTTGCATATAATTAGAGACTTCTCTAAATGTTTTCAGACTAGAAGAGATTTTGATGATTTTGCAGGAGCGGCTCTTGTGAGTCTTTATTAATGACTATGTTAATTATTGACATGTGATATATGTTGTAGCTAAATGTTATGACTTTTTTCCTATCTTCAGATTTTTGTTCCATACAACTACACGCAGCAATTTGTGTTTTGTTTTAATTTCCCCAAACAAAAGTTAGAAGTCTTACACCATATGAAGAAGCATTCCCTGGACTATGCGGATCATATTGAATATGCAAAGATGTGTTTCAATGTTATCAAATGCGTATGCGTAAATTAGTAATGTTAAGTGGCAATCAACACTGTTTTTCTAAATCTTGTTTTTCTAAATCTTGTTTGGCAGAGGAAGTACGTGACTAAGTACTTGAGAAAGAAAATGCCTACTATCGACAATGTATATGGGCATACACTTGAGGAAGTTCCTAAATCAGTTATTGGTGTTGCTGATGAAGCTGATAGTGGGATTTACCTGCTCCGCTTATTAGAGACCTACAAAGGTGATAAAAAAGATAATTCCAGTGATCTACATACTGTAAGTTCATTGCTAAAAGTGTTATATTAACTTTACCAAGAGATAAAGTGTTTACTACCAAATCCCAAGCTTGAATGCCAAATTATTGGATGTTCTTTTGTATTTTGTAGAAGCAAAGAAATCAAAATTTTCGTGCAAGGGTTTGCTACCAAATAGTAACTTTCACTGAAAATCGCTTCAAAGACAAAATTCTATTTGATGCCCATGCTCTCTGTTCACGTCTCGTAATAATACGATATACCGTATTACCTATACTAATTTTATACTTGACAGCTTGTAACAGTTTTTTAAATCTATGCTCATTTTATTCATTTGCATTTCAAGAAGAAAAAATTGAATAGAACACAGCCTCCATTTCCATACACTGACGATGAGCTTCTCAATCTAGTTTTCAACAACCGCAGAAGTATACCGTAAGCTCTCAATTTACTATCATATTTTTATTTTTTACTACTGATTTTATTAACAACAATAATTTTATACATACACTGACATTGAACTTGAACCCGTTTCGATACTTGTTTGAGATTCTAGTTAACATAGAGTGGATTAATGTCACTCAAAAGAATTAAGAACTTTCAAAAGTGACAAATGGTTAATAGACACTGTAAGGACTCCTCATATTTATTCATAGTTTACTTTTGTTCAAGTCTTAAGGGACCTAGGTTCATTTATCTCGACATTTTGTGTAACCTAGACATTTTCAAACTATATATATTTGTAGGTTATTGATGCATTGAGTGATGTGGACATTGAATAAGCCAAATATTCTTTACTTGCCCGTAATGAATCAAGGTGATAAATCAGCGTGTCTTACAATGGTCAAGTGTTAAAGTTGATAGTAGTTAGTAGTATCTAACATAGCTTTTTCTGCAAAAATGGCAGGGTGTTAAGGTTGCTTCGAAACAAAGAATTGCATTCACGCCCTATCTTAAGATGCACTATATGCCTGCTAATGGAAGCACTATTGATAAGGTAATCGGGTTTGGACAATGGTTATGAATTGTATATATTTAGTGTCACATGTTATGTGACATCCATTAATTTATGTTGCGGGTGTTTTGGACAATTGGTAATAAAGATGGTGATCATTGGTTTGCTTTACTCTCTGATGTAAAGAAAAGGAAAAATTATATATTAGATTCACTTAAGCCAAGAGCAAACTACAGATCTTCGAGAGCGAAATGAATATGTGGAAGAGATTGTAAGTTTTTTCTTACTTAGCAGCTTTTTAAATTAGTAGATTAACTTGCAGCGCTCTTGAGACCATTATCATGTCAGGTCTACAATGTTGCAAATGTTCTCGCCAACCAACCTGGGTATGGACACCTTAGTCAGATGGTCTTGTTTACAACTACCAATTTCACCGTCCCTCAAAAGACAATTTGTTAGTTTCCGACTACATTATTTTTTTTTCCATAGCAAAATTTATTCACATCACTATACGATCTAATTTTATGTTCTTGCGCAGCATGACTGTGGGATTGTTTGTTATTAAGTTCTTAGAAGTCAGAATAACCGATGAGACTTTATTGAAAAACAAAAACCACTACAAGGTTTGAATTAAATTAATTCAATGTTACATCTTTTGTAACATTCTATATGAAATTGAAGCTAATCTATTTTTTTCCCTAGGATATGGTCGCTTATCGACAAGATATTATGCTTGAACTTTTAAAATGGGACAAGAATACAGTAACGGTAACATTTTGATGAGTGTACATATTTAATAGTCCTCATTTTAATTGACCTAGCCTCATAACACTATGGCACCCATTTAGACACTTTTCTTATGATTTGATTTTTATGCAGGTCTTCAAGTTAGGTTGAATTTCAATGTTGCGGTTGATGAATGTTAAAATAACAAATTCATGTCTTCATATGAGATGGCCGGAAGAAATTTGTCAAAGCTTTGTTATAGTTTCTCTAATTTTTGATGTCTTTAATGTTGCCAAGTTTTCCTCCTCATTTATGACTCGTTCATATGTTTTGGCCTTCTAGATGTGTACTTCATTCCCAAACTAGTATTATGATTCCTTTGTATGTCCAATTAGAATGGCGCGCTTTCGGCCTCTACGCTTTGTAAAAACTTGTCAAAGTTACGGTGACGGAATTCCTTGTTTGGTTTAGGGTTTTTTTCTTTCTTCATGAACTTTGAGCTTCTCCGAAAAAAAACATAGATGAAATTTTATTTTACCCGTAGCGAGCGGCCTAATCAAAACCCTAAACCCTTTCTTGTTCCACTTTAAGGAGAATTTTATGCACTAGATATGCTTTAGCTATTAGGTACGTTCCGAAATAGTCTTAGGTTCATTTTAAATATATTGTAGGTACGTCTTGTTTAAAAAACCCATTTCCGATAACAAGGGAAAGGGTTTAGGGTTGGATTAGGCGGACCCGCGTTAGCGGTCCGCCTAATCCAACCCTAAACCCTTTCCCGTCCCGCTTTAGGATACCCGCCTCCCGTTTAAACCCTTTTACGTACTAGGTACGTTTCAAATAGTCTTGGGTTCGTTTTTACATATATCAGGGTAATACGTTTCGTCTAAATAACCCATTCCCGCTAACAAGGAAAGGGTTTAGGGTTGATTAGGGGACCCGCGTTAGCAGTCCGCCTAATCAAACCCTAAACCCTTTCCCGTCCCGCTTTAGGATACCCGCCTCCCGTTTAAACCCTTTTACGTACTAGGTACGTTTCAAAATAGTCTTGGGTTCGTTTTACATATATTGTGGGTACGTTTCGTCTAAATAACCCATTCCCGCTAACAAGGGAAAGGGTTTAGGGTTGATTAGGGGACCCGCGTTAACGGTCCGCCTAATCCAACCCTAAACCCTTTCCCGTCCCGCTTTAGGATACCCGCCTCCCGTTTAAACCCTTTTACGTACTAGGTACGTTTTGAAATAGTCTTGGGTTCGTTTTACATATATTGTGGGTACGTTTCGTCTAAATAACCCATTCCCGCTAACAAGGGAAAGGGTTTAGGGTTGGATTAGGGGGACCCGCGTTAGCGGTCCGCCTAATCCAACCCTAAACCCTTTTCCGTCCCGTTTTAGGATACCCGCCTCCCGTTTAAACCCTTTTACGTACTAGGTACGTTTCGAAATAGTCTTGGGTTCGTTTTACATATATTGTGGGTACGTTTCGTCTAAATAACCCATTCCCGCTAACAAGGGAAAGGGTTTAGGGTTGATTAGGGGACCCGCGTTAGCGGTCCGCCTAATCCAACCCTAAACCCTTTCCCGTCCCGTTTTAGGATACCCGCCTCCCGTTTAAACCCTTTTACGTACTAGGTACGTTTTGAAATAGTCTTGGGTTCGTTTTACATATATTGTGGGTACGTTTCGTCTAAATAACCCATTCCCGCTAACAAGGGAAAGGGTTTAGGGTTGGATTAGGCGGACCCGCGTTAGCGGTCCGCCTAATCCAACCCTAAACCCTTTCCCGTCCCGTTTTAGGATACCCGCCTCCCGTTTAAACCCTTTTACGTACTAGGTACGCTTCGAAATAGTCTTGGGTTCGTTTTACATATATTGTGGGTACGTTTCGTCTAAATAACCCATTCCCGCTAACAAGGGAAAGGGTTTAGGGTTGGATTAGGGGGACCCGCGTTAGCGGTCCGCCTAATCGAACCCTAAACCCTTTCCCGTCCCGTTTTAGGATACCCGCCTCCCGTTTAATCCCTTTTACGTACTAGGTACGTTTCGAAATAGTCTTGGGTTCGTTTTACATATATCAGGGGTACGTTTCGTCTAAATAACCCATTCCCGCTAACAAGGGAAAGGGTTTAGGGTTGGATTAGGGGGACCCGCGTTAGCGGTCCGCCTAATCCAACCCTAAACCCTTTCCCGTCCCGTTTTAGGATACCCGCCTCCCATTTAAACCCTTTTACGTACTAGGTACGTTTCGAAATAGTCTTGGGTTCGTTTTACATATATTGTGGGTACGTTTCGTCTAAATAACCCATTCCCGCTAACAAGGGAAAGAGTTTAGGGTTGGATTAGGGGGACCCGCGTTAGCGGTCCGCCTAATCCAACCCTAAACCCTTTCCCGTCTCGTTTTAGGATACCCGCCTCCCGTTTAAACCCTTTTACGTACTAGGTACGTTTTGAAATAGTCTTGGGTTCGTTTTACATATATTGCGGGTACGTTTCGTCTAAATAACCCATTCCCGTTAACAAGGGAAAGGGTTTAGGGTTGGATTAGGGGGACCCGCGTTAGCGGTCCGCCTAATCCAACCCTAAACCCTTTCCCGTCCCGTTTTAGGATACCCGGTCCCCTCGGAAAAGGGTTCACCCTTCCCCTTTTAGGGTTCAGTTTACGGTTCCCGTTTCGATAACAACGGAAAGGGTTTAGGGTTGGATTAGGCGGACCCGCGTCCGCCTAATCCAACCCTAAACCCTTTCCCGTCCCGTTTTAGGATACCCGCCTCCCGTTTAAACCCTTTTACGTACTAGGTACGTTTCGAAATAGTCTTGGGTTCGTTTTACATATATTGTGGGTACGTTTCGTCTAAATAACCCATTCCCGCTAACAAGGGAAAGGGTTTAGGGTTGGATTAGGCGGACCCGCGTCCGCCTAATCCAACCCTAAACCCTTTCCCGTCCCGTTTTAGGATACCCGGTCCCCTCGGAAAGGGGTTCACCCTTCCCCTTTTAGGGTTCAGTTTACGGTTCCCGTTTCGATAACAAGGGAAAGGGTTTAGGGTTGGATTAGCGGGTCCGCCTAATCCAACCCTAAACCCTTTCCCGTCCCGTTTTAGGATACCCGCCTCCCGTTTAAACCCTTTTACGTACTAGGTACGTTTTGAAATAGTCTTGGGTTCGTTTTACATATATTGTGGGTACGTTTCGTCTAAATAACCCATTCCCGCTAACAAGGGAAAGGGTTTAGGGTTGGATTAGGCGGACCCGCGTTAGCGGTCCGCCTAATTCAACCCTAAACCCTTTCCCGTCCCGTTTTAGGGTACCCGCCTCTCGTTTAAACTCTTTTACGTACTAGGTACGTTTCGAAATAGTCTTGGGTTCGTTTTACATATATTGTGGGTACGTTTCGTCTAAATAACCCATTCCCGATAACAAGGGAAAGGCTTTAGGGTTGGATTAGGCGGACCCGCGTTAGCGGTCCACCTAATCCAACCCTAAACCCTTTCCCGTCCCGTTTTAGGGTACCCGCCTCTCGTTTAAACCCTTTTACGTACTAGGTACGTTTCGAAATAGTCTTGGGTTCGTTTTACATATATTGTGGGTACGTTTCGTCTAAATAATCCAAAACTCATTTTTTTTTCTTTTGTAAAACAGTGTGCATGTGGACATGTGCTGCACGCCTTTGCCTCACTCCTAATTGCCAAGGGCTCTTATCGCCTCAGCGTGCCAAGCACTTTTTAAAAACTAAGAGAATGGCTGGAAGATGCACAACTAAAACTTGCAGCTAAAGTGGCAAAGCAGTGAGTTGAGCAAATAATATTGTATGTACAAAGAGGTGAATAATTGGAGTTAAACAGGTGTCAATATTAATTTAGACGAGAGTCTTTTTAATTGTTTATATTCTAAAATGAAGAGCACAAGTGCCATACCAGGTCTCACACACGACACACAAGTAACATCTAGTGTTGAACATAGCACAGAGCAAACAACCTCGGACCAGTTTCATAAGAAGCTAGTCATTGGTACACAAAGATACTAGTATTTGGAACATAGGCCTCACACAATTAAAAACTAAGAGAATGGCTGGAAAACTAATGATTCAAATTGAAACGTAACTAATAGATGTGACAACACACGCAAACAGCTAACATTTACAAAATACAATATCCATTCAAATCAAAGCTTCCTCCTACATTTGGACAGTAACAAAATATAATATCAAGGTCCCTAAACAAGACAAACTAACTCAGAAGCTGGCATCGTAGGCAATGGAACAATTTATCCACCGAAAATGAGAATACTAATTCAAATTCAAACATAACTAATAGAGGTCAAAACATACGCCAACAGCTAACATCAACAAAATACAATATCCATTGTAGTCGTCGGCTGTTACACCCTTCTGGCTACAATTGCTGCGCATCCCAATCCACAACTGTTTCATTGACAATACCTACATCATCAAATCATGTAAAATATCATTAATACTTTGTATATATGCCCTCTTCCACTAATATGTAAATTTTAAAAAAAACAAGCAAATAAAGTACCTGATTATGATTATGAGATTACTTGTTAGGAAGTTGACTCGGGCAATTTCTACTATCATGGCGTGCCATTTCTCCACAAGCACGACATTTTCTAAGAGGCTTAGCGTGCTCCTCCATTGCCTTTTCTTTTTCAGAAGTCATCCTTCTACCAGATCCCTTATTTTTTGCTTGATTTGGAGGAAGAATATGAGCTTTAGTAGGGATTTTAGACCCAAGAAGCGTCTCGATTTGAGTTTTCTTGCTTTTTGACTTCCCACCACTACTTGAAATCAACAACTTCTCATTGAAACTCTGAAGCAATTCGAGTAACTCTTTCTCCTTCTCCTCATCATCCTCCACAAGTGACACTGCAGTGAACACCCCTGACCATAATTCACTGATAGTGTTTTGTCTTGTGTCAATTGAGGCACAATCAGCTTCTAAGGACGTCCCTACAACATTAAAGATAGGACGAAATGTTGCATAATTGCTCCACCTCGGCAATAGATATTCAGAAGGTATTTCATCAAACCCCTTATTATGCAACACCCATACACAATGTCTACAAAGTATCCCAAATCTCTGAAACCTCTTGCATGAACACACTAAAGTTTTCCCATCAACATCGACTTCATAGACTTTCTTGCTCTCACGATCCATAACAAATAAACGCTCCACATCCCTTTCTTTCGTGCTTTTGTTGGCCTCATTACAAGAGTAGCATGCACCTTTCAACTCTTCTTGAAAATCATAAAACACCGGTGGTGTGTAAAATTCAGCACATTTCTTTTCTATAGAAAGGGGAGTTGATAATATAGGAGAGGAGTTTTTAGAATCGCATTAATTTAGAATGCTTCCAAATGTTGAGCATCCATTGCCGATCAAAGCGCATCCAAAATCGAACAAGTGATAGGTTGGGGTTGGTGAAGTTGCCGAAGAAACTATTCTCTGATTGTGACCTTGAAGTTGTCCTTAGAAGCCCACCCATATAAGTGTCCCGAAAATATGCAGGAATCCATAATTTGCGGTCCTCAAACATGGATTTCAGCCACTCATTTCCAGACAAATCATGTTTTTCCATAATTGAACACCAAATTTCGACTCAAATTCAGTTGGCTCAATATCTTCATTCCAAACAATAGAACTTATTTCTTTTAGAAAGTCTGTGTCTTTGTAAATGGTTGAACCAACTTTGTCGTGCAATTTTTTCATGATATGCCACATACGTAAATCTGTGTGTTGTGTTGCTGAAAACACATTTTTAACCCCGCTTTAATACCTGGACATTGGTCAAGAATCGAGTAGTAGGATAACACCCACCCATTGCCTTCATAAAATTGTCAAAAAGCCAGGTAAAAGACTCTTCATTCTCCCGCATTATCAAACCACCATAAAAGTGACACATTTTTTATGGTTGTCAACCCCCGTAAAAGGACAAAACACCATACGGTATTCATTAAAATCGAATGTGGTGTCAAAAGACACAGAATCACCAAAGAGTGCATAGTTCTTAATTGCAATTGGATCAGCCCAGAAAACCTTAGTGAGTCTTTTGTCGTCATCAACATCAAAATCAAAGTAAAATGAGGGACACCTAGCTCTTTTTTGCATGAAGCCCTCTATCAGCATTTCCGCATCATATTCTTTGATGTATTTCTTTACATCCCTTGAAAAATTCTTAAAATCTTCTAAGGAAGCCCCTACGTTTTTATATCCCCTAACGTACTCTTTAAACATTCGAAATGTCTTCACAGGCCCCTGGTTAACACGTGAGTTATCCATTATCATTTTCTTATGCACAAGGTTGAGCTTCCTAAATGACTTTAAGTGAATCATTGTGGCTGGAGTTACCATTGCATGTGAGTGCACCTCGATAAATTCATACACCTCATACTCACCAAATAGAAGTCTCTTAAACTTAATCTTGGCAGTACACCCAACTCTTGTTATTGCCCTCCTCCTTTTTTGCCCACCATGCTGCCTATTACCTTCTTTGTTACACACACAGCTCTTATGTGTAGTAACTCCTTGAATGATTTTACTTGAATCCAATCTCGGAATAAAGCCACAAGCTTTGGCATATGCTTTGTAGAAATCCAACCCTTGCTCCAAATTCTCAAATTTCATTCCAACAAATGGTTTAAGCTCTTCTGAACAATGAGGCACTCCGTGAATCTCACTAGTAGCAACAACTTCCGGGCTATCTGGAAGACTCAAATTAACAACAATTACTTATAAACTGCCGTCTTGCTTCAGACTAACAAAATGCAATAAATAAAACTAAATGATTTACCTGGCACATCATTCACTAATGGCACATCAATCACTAATAATTGATCTGGACAATTAGTAAGCAATAATATATCTTCTTCCTGATTTGTTGAAATATCCATGTCATTAGTATCACCAACTATAGTCTGCAAAACAACGAATGGCCAAATGAGCACTTATTCGCTAATAATTTTGAAAAATGATGATTGTCCTAGCTCGAACTAATGTAATTCAACAGCTAAAATTGTCACAAGGGAAAGGGTATTAGGAAAAGTAACGAGGGAAAGTGTACGAAACAACAAAATTGCCAACATTGTCATACAAACAAAGTAACACCTAACTTTAACAATCAATCAAATGATCAATTGTTCAATTAACACAAAAAAAATTAAAATTGTTCAATTAACCCTTTCCCCGTCCCGTTTTAGGATACCCGCCCCCTTTAATCCCTTTTACGTACTAGGTAATGTTTGAAATAGTCTTAGGTTCGTTTTACATATATTGTGGGTAAGTTTCGTCTAAATAACCCATTACCCATTCCCGCTCAAAATATTTTAAGACGATTAAGTCTCAGAACCACTAACCCAAAATTGATCCATACCCAAATGGGCATGTACCCAAATTGACAGGGTAACATCAAACATGCAATGATCCTTCACCCGTATTGACATTAACCTAATGAGACTCATAAGAAAAATGGTTGCAAGAATTGCATCACCGACTCGATGCGACAGTTTGAAGTCTATGAACCAAATTAAGTTTAAGGTACATATGTCGTGACTCTATTTACATTAACAAGATTACAAGAACAAAGGTTCAGGGAAACTAAATACCGAGAAAAAGGCGGAAGATATGATGAGCACTCGTTTAATCGTAACAAATTGTCGAAACACAAAGTTTATACAACTAAACATGGGATTTCCATTGGTAAACTAAAACGAGAGAGAAAGAAAAAACACTAATCTAATTTAAATGAGAAAAATGGTTTACTATTAAAAGGGATTATTAAATTCAAATATGGGATATGTCATGTCCAAATGCTTAGTTCAAAACGGAAAAGCTTCAATTTAAAGGAAATAAACAGCAGAAAAAACCACCTCAAACACAAGCTCCCCAAATCGACGCACGAAAGATAATCACTAGAAACAGAGCTACAACCCAATAAAGCGTTGAACTTTAACCCAAAAGTGCAGCATTACTTAGTTACCCATCCCCGAGCTTATCACTTGATATTTTTACTATACATAGTCATTAATTTTGTAAGTTTACATATCAAGTGAACTTTAAGCATTTTTACTATACATAGCGATTGTAAAAATATCAAGTGAACTTTAACCCACTCCGTCTCGGTCAATGGTAAATAAGCTTAAAAAAATAAACTACCTAACACAATTTTCTAGTTCAATACTTACTCCGTCTCGGTCAATTGTAAATAAGCTTAAAAATTAAACTACAAGCTCATATAGTAAAAACGCAAATGACGTTAACATGAGCAGTAAGCTCGGGATTTTCTACAAGATCGATATTTCGAGAAGGGCAAAGTCATCGATCGCTCACAAGCACACTGAAAGTCTGAAACTGTTCTCACAGCACTCTCTTTCTATTTGATATACAACACAAATACAGGTACTGCAAAGACCAAAAGCTCATGGCAGCAAACTGAAAAATGAATCAGAATGTTCTCCCCATCTGCGTTTTGTGTATTGTTCACACATGCTCCAGTATCTCTTATTAAAAAGCATGTGTGATAGTGGTCATTCACCTTTGTTCCTTTTCTTTGACTGTAATAATAACCAACTTATCATGAACCCAGTTCTTACACACAACCAAACAAAAAAAAGAAGATCTCTTTTTCAGATTTTATGAACCAAATTTGCAGCCATCTCTTTTTAATATAAAATGCAGAATCAATGCAAAAAGAGTGAAAGAATTCGTACCATCTACCATTTGGGAATCATCTTCATCATTTACGGTTTCAGTTATTGAGGCATGTTCTTGAGTACAAACATCTGCAATTAAAATCACAATAGTATCTTAGTAAGTGCATCTAAAAATCTGCAATTAAAATGTTAATCGCACAACAAAATGAAGAATTTGTACCTGAAGTTGAAGAACAATTGGTTGAGACTGTTACCATCTTTAAAGAATTTAACCCAATTGAAACCCTAAAAAAACGATTTGAATTTTTCGGTTATTACAAACCCTAATTTATCAAACAATTTGAAATTTCTTCATAAAATTAACCTCATAAACTACTCTACAATCCATATATGTGCATTGATCTAAAATACCAAATCAATTAAATGTAAAATTTTCGATTAAATTATTTTATGAAAAAATAACAGTAATTGAAGCTAACCTTGTTTGATGAATTAATGATGAGCTGAATGTTGTAAATCTAGAAGCTTGTTTCGTAGAGGATAGTGATGGTAGAAACTAGTTTACCAAGAAGAGAATCGCGAGAGGTTGAAGAAGAGAACCATGGAAGCCGTTTCTTGTTTTGTGGAAGAAGATTGAA